>NC_056748.1:49449851-49477351 GCF_019279795.1 Protopterus annectens | reverse complement strand
TAGTTATCAAGGGTGGATGACTTCCCAAAGGATACTATTATGCATTTCTTGGCATTTAGTTTTACTCCACGACTCTGACACCAGTTATTTCTCTCTGTCAGCCCCTCCTGGAGAACATTTGTGTCAGTGTGGGATTCAATGACAGCTCCTAATTTGCAATAGATCTGTAAGTTTAGTCAGCCAGAGACCACTGATATTGGCCTTGACTTCAAAGAAGTAAATGCCAAAAGGGAGAAGTCCAAGGACTGATCCCTGAGGGAGTCCACTTGTGACTGCCCTCTTTGAAGAGGTGGACTCCCCAATTCTAACTTCCTGGGTTCTGGCTCTGTGCTAGTTGGCTATCCATAGGTTCATAGGTAGGTACTAGGCTATCGGCCCAAGGGCCTACATAAGCCTAGCCAGCAAGGTTCCCTGGCTTATGCCACTCAAGAAAGTTATTTTCCTGTGCCTCTGTCGAGCAGAGACACAGAAGTGATCCCTGGGGTGTATTTCTTATTTCCCATCAGTCATCAAGATTTTTCTTGAAGAGTGCTAATGAAGAACTTTGCTTGACATAGATGGGTAGCCTGTCCCAGAGTATGGGAAGTTTCTGGGACAAGAATCTATCCCTCCAGCATGTCCTGTTTATTGTGGTGACAAGGTTTAGGTCCCTAGAGTGTGTAGCTTGAAGGGATTGGGATTTCTTTAGGTGTAGCATGCCCAACAGCTCTGGGTTTGACATAGCTTTATATGTTAGGCAGAGATATGCTATGGAGTAAAGCTGGAGTTTTTTGAGACGGTCAGTGTAGGGCATTTGTTTGAGGCCAGTAATCCTCTTTGTGAGGTACTTCTGTGGCCTTTCCAGCTGCTGCAGATGTCTTGTGAGGTACATTCCAAAAGGGGCATTGTACTCTATAATGGGTCTAATGAGTGTAGAGTAGAGGGGAACAATGACCTCTTTTTTCCTGGATGAGAACCCTTTTATGATGAGGTGTGCCATGTAGAAGGACTTCCTGACTACTGTGATGATGCGACTATCAAAGGAGAGACTACTGTCCACCTGGGTCCTATTAGTTTGTACCTAACCTGTGGAGTTTGCCAACAATGCCCGAGTAGGGTATTGCTTCAAATGCCTTGGCCAGGTCAAGGTCATCCATTGCTTTGGTTACCTTCTCAAAGACATCCGCCAGGTTAAGTAGGCATGATTTGCCCTTGAAGAAACCAATCTGGGTTGGGTCCATTGTCTGGAGGTTTACTATATCTCTGTTGATCATTTCCATGATAATTCTTTCCATGGCTTTACATGTAAAATTAGTGAGAGTTATGGGTCTGTAGTTTCCAGGGTTTGTAAATGGCTCATCTTTGTGCAGAGGGATGACTGTTGCTGTTCTCCATTCATGAGGCACGCAGCCTGTTTGGAGGCTACAGTTAAATAGTAATTCCAGAGGCCCTGATAGGTCATGTTTCATGCTGTTTAGAAGGCATCCTGGGATATTGTTTGGGGCCATTGATGCAGTCTTCTTGTTCTTACAGAGAGCATTAAGGACCTGTTCTGCAGTGATAGTAGGGGAGTTATATTTCATGGTATTTCCTGAGAGAAGGTTGAGGGGGGGGGTAGAGTTGGAGCTGAAGTTATCAGCCAGGAGATTTGCTATATCTTCTGGCTCAGTATAGGTGGCTCCATTTACTATTATGCATTTCTTGGCATTTAGTTTTAGTCCACAACTCTGACACCAGTTATTTCTCTCTGTCAGGCCCTCCTGGAGAACATTTGTGTCAGTGTGGGATTCAATGACAGCTCCTAATTTGCAATCATCTGCAAGTTTAGTCAGCCAGAGATCACTGACATTGGCCATGACTTCAAAGAAGTAAATGCCAAAAGGGAGAGGTCCAAGGACTGATCCCTGAGGGAGTCCACTTGTGACTGGCCTCTTTGTAGAGGTAGACTCCCTAATTCTAACTTCCTAGGTTCTGGCTCTGAGCTAGTTGGCTATCCACTGGGTGATATATTAGTTTGCACCTAACCTGTTGAGTTTGTCAACAATGCCTGAGTAGGGTATTGCGTCAAATGCCTTGGCCAGGTCAAGGTCATCCATTGTTTTGGTTACCTTCTCAAAGACGTCCACCAGGTTAAGTAGGCATGATTTGCCCTTGAAGAAACCAAGCTGGGTTGGGTCCAGTGTCTGGAGGTTTACTATATCTCTGCTGATCATTTCCATGATAATTCTTTCCATGGCTTTACATGTAAATGGCCCACCTTTGTGCAGAGGGATGACTGTTGCTGTTCTCCATTCATGAGGCATAAAGCCTGTTTGAGGGCTACAGTTAAATAGTAATTCCAGAGGCCCTGATAGGTCATGTTTCATGCTGTTTAGAAGGCATCCTGGGATATTGTTTGTGCCCATTGATGCAGTGTTCTTGGTCTTACAGAGAGCATTAAGGACCTGTTCCTGGTGATAGTAGGGGAGTTATATTTGATGGTATTTCCTGAGGGAAGGTTGAGGGAGGAGAAAGGGGAAGAGCTGGAGCTGAAGTTATCAGCCAGGAGGTTTGCTATATCGTCTGGCTCAGTATAGGTGGCTCCATTTACAATGAGCTCTGCACACATTTGCCTTTGATGTTGCGGACATAGCTAAAGAATGCTTTGTGGTTATCCTTGGCCTGGGAGGGCCAAAGTTACTTCATATTTGGGTTTGGTAGACTTTATTTGTCCTCTGAGTTGTTTGTGTAGTTTGATGAGGGGCTTTTATCCTGCTGGGTGCTGCACCTCCTAATTCTTGCCATGATTTTCTTCCTTCTGTTATACAGCCTGTTGATTTTGTGATCCCACCAGGGGGACTTGTTTTTTTGAGTTAGTTCTGTACTTCTTCCTGGTGGGTACAGCTGTATCTATGCAGCTATTAACATGCTTGTACAGGATTTCAGTGAGCAATTCTGCATAGGTACCAGTGTTCTCAGGGTTTATGGGGTCTTGAAATAGTGCCAGGTTATCACTTAATAGCAGGAGGTTAGCCTTAGAGTGGTTTTTGAATATTCCAGGTTTAGCTGGGGGTCCAGGTTTTATTTTTACTTCAAAGGAGACCATTTTGTGGTCTCACCTTACCAGGAAAGACATTACAGTAGGGGGTGTGCAACGCTCTCCCATATTAGTGAGGACCAGATCCAGTATGGTTGCACCCCTGGTTGGTTTATTGACTGTCTGGTCTAGGGAGTTTGTGTTTACAAAATACAGAAATCCTTATGCCTGTATGTTTGGTGTCATATAGGATTCCCAGTTAATAGTAGGGTAATTAAAGTCACCCAAGAATATGGTATTCGGTTGGATGGTTATTGTTTCTAGTACGTTTAAATGGGTCTACATTCCATGGTCGACTCTACAGAAAGTCGACTTTCATATGGCCGAGACCATATGATCGACTTTCGAAAAGCCGACCATGTAAAATAAACACATAAACACCAAACACTTACCTTTCAACTCTTAAAAGGGGGGCAAGCCCCCTCACCCCCCACCCCTGTAAATTAAATATACCAACTCCAAGATCACACTGCAGTACGGAAGAGGAAATGTTCCCATTCTGCACTGTACAGAGATAGCGGTTCCCCATGGTTGGCTTTTCGAAAGTCGATCATATGGTCTCAGCCATATGAAAGTTGACTTTTGAAGAGTCGACCATGTGAAGGGGACATGTTTAAATACATGGTATGGGTTTCCTGTGTCATAGAGGTGGTGAATACCTTACAAGGAAGTGGTAATATCCATAAATTTTTGGGTGCCTGCAAAATATCCAAACTAACGTCTGAACCTATGAGTAAGCATGTCACACAAACAAACCATTCATTAAAAACTGCAAGAAAAAACCCAACAAAGCTGCAGTCTTCACTGTGTAATACCTTAAATACTACCGTAGTGAAAGCCCATGAGACATATGCAAATATGCCCCCTAAGGCCATACCAGTGTTTCAGCTACATGGCTTGGGAATACCCATGACTTTTTACTTTTTAAGTCTTTTTGGGTACATTGAGGCCAGTGTACTTGTTTTCTTCCATTATAGAAGTTGTGGAGAATGTATATCAGAGCAGCATATTTTCTTTGTACATATATATTTGTTTTAGACATCCTATAATTGCATGTTGGACTACCCAGTCTTGTAGGGTTCTCCATGTAAATTACTACATTAATGATTTATCTTTCAGAATGTGAGTCATGATAGCTGTGAGTCAAGTCCCCCTTTCACTTGCATATAATAGCAGCCTTGGTCAATCGAGAAATGTGTCTGCTGTTCATTCAAGTAAATACTTGTAGGTTTATCATCATAAAAATGTATGTCAGTTTCACTGTGTAAATACTTCTGTCCCTTCTCCATTTCTGTTACTATCCTATTACATGCATTTATTTGGTTTATTATGTTACTTTTACATACAGCAGCATCCAGATCGGCACCCATCCTTCAGGTGTGTCCTGTTGGCCCCCAGATGTGGCAGTAGTGCCACCACCACTACCACCAGAAGCACCCACAATATCTGGGCCCCAGAATGCCACAGTCACCTCCACATCTCCTGCCTTACGTATTCCATCCACAATGTGTTGCCCTGCACTGGAAGCTGGGACTGTTTTATCGACTGCTAACAGTGCCAGTGGAGGTGATGCCTTCACCAGCTATCAAAAGCTGGCAGACATTGTGAGGAAAATGATCAGCAGGAGGCTACAGAGACAACTTCCTCCAGTAACTCACTGAGTCATGTCACTGTCCCCAGGAACTTACTGAGTCGCTTCACTGTCCCCAGTAACTCACGGAGTCGTGTCACTGTCCCCAGGAACTCACTGAGTCATGTCACTGTCCAGCATTGTTTCTCCATACCATACAGGGCCCAGTGTTGATGGTACCCAGGGTGATAAGTAAGGTTCTACTGGATTAAGACTGGCATTGAGTGCATCTGATAATCCCCACCCTATCCCCACTTATGGTGTTCTCCTACCTTTTTGTCTGGTGTCTCCTTCAGCATTGTGCTCCACCTCCCATATTGTACTGCCATACCCTCTGTCAGTCTTGTCTACTCCCCCTGATACCTACCCTAGTCTTACCGTCCTCTGACTTCCTTTACTTCCTACCCTGATGTATATTCTCTTCATGCATATTATGCTATACACTCTGCTTGCTTTCCCTTTTTATTTCTTACCTATACTTCAATTTCTGACCTTTAATCTGTTCAAAAATAGAGGGTGGCCATGGTGGTGCAGTGGTTAGTGTTGCCACCTCACAGCAAGAGGTTCTCTGGTTCAATTCTTGGCTGGGGTGCCTTCTGTGCATAGTCTGCATGTCCTCCCTGTGGTCGCGTGGGTTTCCTCCGAGTGTTCCGGTTTCCTCCCACATCCCAAAGGCATGCAGTAGGTGGATTGCACACTCTAAATTGGCCCTGGGTGTGACTGTGTGCATGTGTGTGCCTTCTGTGGAAGGTTGGGCACCGGGCTGGCAACTCGACACCGTAAAACTCCACTGCCAATCATGAGTGGACAGATGATCCGCTGTGGCAACTACTAACTGGGAAAAAGCCGAAAGAAGAAGAAGAATCTGTTCAAAAATAGATAAGCACATCTCTCTCTCATGGCCACTTAAGGATTTTCACACACTTTTTCTTCTTGTCCCTACCATGCACAGAGGCTTGCGAAGAGCACCTTCGGTGCCCATGTACAAGCACTGCTACTGTTCATTATATAGCAGTTATATAGCAGCAAGCTATGCTGCTGCATTTCTCACCTCCAGCTCTTATGTACACCCATTATCATAACACAATGTATATTGAAATTTTCCATCACCAGTCACACAAATTGGATGAGTGTAATTGTGTGGCAGATGGCTCTGAAGAAAAGAGGTGTGATCGCAAATTTTGAGGTATGTCTCTCTCAACACTATTACACTACCAACTATGGCTTTGAAAGAAGAGTTTAAATCCCAAAGATGGTGTCTTGAAGAAGCAAAAATATTTCTACAGTTCCTGAGCCAGCATTACAGGACAAGGCTCCTTGATGAGCAAAACCAAGGGCCACAGAATAAGGCAGAAGCTTGAAGCAGCCTGTTACGAGATGTTATACATGTAGAGGCATACCTCATGATGTAGATGCTGCCACCATTACAAGGACATAAAACAGAACTCTCAACCTCTTGGGATGATGGGAGGCTTCAGATGAAGGACTAGCCTACACAAGATGTTACACATGCTACAGATATACCCCGTAATGGTAAAATATGCTGCCACCATTACATTGGTCATAGAAATCCTGACCTCCTGGGATGATGGGAGGCCAAGGTGAGGGAGCAGCCACCACCTATGTGATGTATGTATGTCACGGCTTAAACATCCATATTTTTATTGCCACTGTCTGACGTGCAATGTCTAACAGAATCGCATTTCTTTAGCCTTAACCTCTGAACAGACTGAAAAAAAATTGTGCAGCTGCACAGGAGAAGGCCACAACACCTCAGGAAATGTCAGGGAGAGTATAGCTATTACAGGTAATGTAGCTTGACATGCTAACAAACTATACCTCTCAACTGCCCAGATTTTTACAGAATGTCCAGATTTTTTACTCATATTTTTGGTCTGTTCCTTATAAAATTTGTGGTTTTCTGTATTTTCGTGACAAATCAGTGAGGATTTAATTCACTAACTAATGACAGGCATTTGCGTGTCAGAAAATGCATGGTAACACAAGACTCTTTATTCTAGCAACTTTCTAAGTTTATAAGAGCAATATTTAAAATTTGTTCCTATTTTTGGGACTTTGTCCACCCATTATTTTTAGCTTTGTCCAGAATTTTTGAGCTAAGAGGTTGAGAGGAATGTAAACAAATAAGTCACGTGTCATACCAGTACTGAGAATAGGTATGGACATTTCTCCTGGATTGCAACAATATCAAATGTATGGAGTAGAACTTAATTGTTTCATATGTACAAGTAGCCAGATGTGTTATAAACCATACAGACATTGTAACCATCCAAGCAAGCTGTATTGTAAACAATCAAACTCTTAAGGATGCATCCTAAAACGTCATGCTGGATAAAATGCTATGCTGATAGTTTACTGCAAGTGCAGTGGATATGTTAGGAAATATAACTGCCTATATATAGTGTGTTCAGCAAAAAGGGAGATAGGTGTTGCACACTTAACTACAGTATTGTCCCTTCGGTGACATGTTCATTACTGAATGAGGGCAGTATAGCACAGATGTCACTGGCCCAAGGCTTTTCTGCACCAATGCAAGTAGCTCAACATGTTGAGGTACTGCTGTTCTACTATAATATTGGCAGTGGGTTACATTCCCAAGGTAGAGTTGTCATTCTACAAGTGTGGTATTAACATGTGTTTCAGTGCAAATATTCTTACACTGCTGATGCAGCTCAACATGTAAATGAAGTGCCTTTGACACCGTGAATGAGGAGTGTTGTTGGTTTAAGTCCCCTACGCATTAGTTACTGTAAATTTCTTTCATTCTGCAAGTGTGCAGCACACACTGTTAGTATGTGTTTCTCTCTCATTTCTGATGCAGTGCCTTGGAGATTACAGATGGTGAAGGCTTTGGGTTCAAGTCCCACAGAAGCTGGATATTGTTGCCTCTTTCATTCTGCAAGTGTATGTTTCTCTCAGACTCCTGATACAGCTCACCATGTAAAAGCAGTGACATAAAGGCCATGGACTCAGGACTCTTAGGGGTTAAATATTGCTGCTTCTTTCATGATGTAAGTGTGTGACATACACCATTCATATGTGATTCATTGCAGATTTCTTTCAGGCTCCCAATGTAGTGTAACATTTGAAGTTACAGGTGATGAAGGCTGTGGGTTTATGTCCAATAAGTGTTGGTTATCGGCACTTCATTGTTATGGTGAAATGTTTCATGATCTTTGCATTACATTACAGGTAAAGTCATCACACTTAGATGTTTTACCTTCAATTTTTCACTGTATTTGTATTTTTCTCTTCCCAACCTTCTTTCTCGGCATCCTTTCCAATATATACATTTTTATTTTTTTTCTCTCCATTTCTTTTTCAGTTATACACAGCAGCATCCAGACCAGTAACCCTGTCGACCCCCCCACAAATGTCTAGTATGCCACTTCCACCAACACTACAGGGAGCAGTGCCCCCAGTTGCCACTGTCACCTCCACCCTTTAGCAGCACCAACAGTGGGAACTGAGCGTAGCTGACATGGGTCTACTTCAGTAGTCTGAAATTACACTTAATCAAAACTTAACTTGTATCGAGACAACATTACTGAACTTTGAATAAACCAAAGCCTCACTTTACTGCATTTTTTACAGGGAATGGAGGCGCTTGGCCAACATTCAACATAAAAACACACCGCACTATGTCAAACCCACCCAAGTGGAGGGTTATGCCCCCACACCTCCCAACTAAATATATCAACTCTAAGGTCACACTACAGTGGAGAAGAGGGAAAATTTCCCCATGTTGGCCAAATGCCTCCATTCCCTGTAAAAAAATGTGGTAATGTGAAACTTTGGTTTATTCAAATTTCGATGATGTCATCTCAGTAAAGTAAGTTTCGATTAAGTGTAATTTTGGTCTACTGAAGTAGACCCAGGTGACATATATGTCACTCAGATGCAGCTGGAGAAAATTATTAGAGGGATTAGTGACAGGCAGCTGGATGCCCAAGTCATCTGGCTTGAGGCTGCTTTCCAGCAACTTGTGGAGTCACGTCCCTCCCCCCACACTGGCATCACCATTGAAGATCCAGTGGTGAGGAAGTCACTGTGGAAAATAAACTCCCAATGAGTCACAGCTGACAGGGATTGTAGCTGTGCACCCCGTCATCTCTCCCATCCCAGTGTTCCCTTCCCTTTTGCGTCTTTGCCCACCTCTGTTTCTTGTCTAATTCTCCCCATCACAATTTATTTTCCTATGTGTGTCTTGTACCTCGCTCATTTTTGTCTTCCCTATCCCTGAATGTGTCACTGCCTCTTCTTTCAGTCTTGTCTGTCTTCTCTGTTTGTTTGTGTGGCCTTGTCACCTTCACTTTGCCATCTTCCCTTTCCTCTTACTTCCCTTACTACCTTCCCCAACTTACCTTCTCTTCATATATATAAAATGGTCATCTGACCCCCCCCTCCAAAAAACTAAATCAGTAATCCATGTTTACCACATTTGTTCTTCTCATTCATTAATTCCTTCCTTCCGAGCTGCACAGTTAAGGCTCCAATACATAGCACAAGCAGAAATCTATCTTTCAAAGTGGAAAGTGATGATGATGAAATTGGGGGGGGCTCAAGAAACAAGGAGAGACTGGGATTTTGGATGTAGACCTTTAAGGAAAATAACAATAATCATACAGAATGTTATATTCATAAAGCAGCAGAAAGTATTCGAAGAACTAAGCCAACACGGGAATGGAGAAAGGAGATTCTGTCAATAGGGATGTCTGAAATTAGAGATACAGACAATAGACAAGAGGGGGCTGGAATTTATTGGAGAAAACTGTCAAAGGAACAAAGGTATTGGGAGCAAATAACTAGAGAGGAAAGGTAATAGAATGGGAAGATGCCAAGAATTTATTTTGACTGCAAGTTAGAGATTGCCTTCCCTATCAAGGACTGATGTCAGAGTATAGGCAAAGAGAAAGGAATAGGGGGTCCTAAATGAAAGAGCAGCACTGGCAGAGTTTTTAGTAGAATCTAGAACAGGAGCTGCTGTTAAAAAGGAATAATTAGTAGAGCATATAAAATATTGCATGATAGCTATAAGAATCAATCACAGGAAGTCAGAAAGGGTTGGGAAGAGAGACTGGATAAGCAATTCACAAAGAAATAATGGGGGATATATGTCTGTCTTCCAAATATGCAACAAAATCTAGAAGATTTAGGATTTTTGTTTGGAAATTTTTACATAGATATTTTTATACCCCAAGTAGACTCCAACGAATTTTTCCTCAGGTAGACAGCAAATGTTGGAGGTGTGATGGGGAAGAAAGGTAATTGGGAACATATTTTCTGGGGGTGTGGAGAGTTGGTGGACTTTAAGGATTTCCTGAAGGATGCACTGTAGGAGATGCTGGGTGGGCAGATTGCTGTGACGAGGGAGATGATTTTTCTGAGCTATGACACAGAATCAGAATTGCCTAGCTGTGGTAAGGCCTTGCTGTTGTCTAATCATGGTAGCTGCCAAAAAAGCAATTACTAGAAAATGGAAATCAAAACCTAAACCAACTGTACTAGAAGTAGTGAATATAGTAACAGATAAAACAACTGGAAATGGGATCTTTAGAAAAGGTAGGAACAAATTGCATAGCAAAAAATGGGAATTGTGGCAACAATACATACAGGGGAGGAATGAGGTTTAAAAGAAGGGAGGATTTGAATGAGTTATGTAATGTTTGAGAATTTCTGGGCAGATTATAAATGATGTATAATGTTTGCAACTAAAATGATGTATGAACGGTTTCTGATGTAAAATGTTTGCAACTAAGATTATGTTAATATGGCATGTTTTCATTTATATAAATGTATGATTGCCTATGCCAAAAATGATGATTTGATAAAGATGTTTATTATTAAAAAATTCTTAATTCATTCCTTAAATTACCCTGTGCTTGCTTTTCCCCTTTCAGCACTTTCCTATCTTCCCATTTCCAACCTTAACAAGCCTTATGGCCCTGTAAGGCTGTCACATAAGTTATTTTTTTTGCTGCTACTAGGTAACCAGAATCGAACAAGGCACAATCGAGGTGCCTGAGGAATCAACAGATACTACTGGTGCTCATACTTCCCTGTGGCTGCACCATCCTGTTACCCACACTTCCCACAATCCACAATGTGGAAATGACATTCTTATTTAATGAGGTATTGTTCATGCAGTCTTGTCTCGCCACATTCATCATTAATGAGCATTGGGGCTCATTGAACACATACAGTAAACAGAGGAGGGCTGGCCACGATTCCGTTCGCAGTTTCAGAATCACAAGGGCTGACTATGCAGATTTATAAACAATGCATTAACGCAATGTATGTTTGCTTTGATTTCATGATAGTCATATTACACACACACACATACACACACACACACACACACACATGCGCGCGTGCGCACACACACGGGTGTGTATGTAAGTTGAATAATTTTAGGGGAGTACTATTTTGGTCTTTGTGTATCCCTAGGTCCATTACAATGTGTATAGGAGGGGTATATTGTTAATGCATTTACAGTATTGCTATTTGATATATGCTTCTGCTACTAGTGTATGACTACTGGAGGTATATAAAGCACTTGTGCTTCTCTGACTTTGTTAGATGTTGTAATGTGGTTTATGGGAAACAGTACCATAATAAGATTTGCTTATGACATGTAACCAAAAATCAAGTAAATATACGGAGGATACAACCAAACACTGAGAATCTTAAGATAGTAATTGATTTTCTGTTGGCACAAAACTTAGGAATGTCTCCACTATTAGAGTCTTTGACACATAATTATAATAATGTTCTTATAATATCAGTTATCCAATTTAACACTGAGTATTCTTATCTTGGGGATATACAACTGTAATTATAGTATACCAGTCATATAACGTACAGTTATGTAGTGTAGTCACCACATGCATAATGTGCACTGAAAATGCTTGTATTACTATTGTGGCAGCTACTAAACTTTGTTGGATTGATGCCTTGATACTTGGTATGTGATTTTGTTGTGTGCAAGTTGATGTTTGTTATTTTATTGTATATTTAAGATTACTGGGTAGATAGGAAGTGAGCAAGCTTTAAAGTATAAGGAAATTGATGCCATTCTCCAAGTTTTTTTTTAATATCCATCTTCATTTGTACATCATCCACTTGTACAACTTGCTCTCAAACCAACATTTAATTACTGTCTATATACATATATCACATCACCACAACTTACAGAAACCAAACACAATACGTTGATATTCTAAGATTATAGTAAAAAATTTTGTTTTCAGTTATATTTTGACTATATGTAATAAACATTTTAATAGTAGTGGTGATGTTGTATGTTTGCACAGTATGTGCATAATGCAATATACTCTTGGTTTAATTTCTCCAAGTCTTTTTGGGTTTTTAATATCATGATGACCTATGACAAGGTATGATTAAAGTTCATGAAAGTAGTATTTTTTCCAGTTTTGATGCTAGCGAAAAGTGCTCTTCTCAGCACCCACAATGTGCCCAAAAATGACTTCTGTAATCCATATGGATTTACATGCATTGGTAACATATTTAAATATGACTATAAATTCTTTTTTTATTAGACCTGTTGTTCCTAGTACTATTGGAACTGTCTGGGTATCTTTCTTCCTCGTGGCTCTTATTTTTGCCTGCAAATCCTATTATTTTATACCTTTGTGTCTGTTTGTCTGTATGTAAGACTCTGTAATAGGTTCATAGGTTAGTACTAAGCTAACTGCCCTTGTGAGCCATTTTAAGCCTAGCCAATTATCCCTTGTGAGACTCAAACCCTGTACCTTGTGTTTGTAAGGCAAACACCTTAACCATTAGGCCACCCTCCTCCCTGAATCTAATATGCAACATCAACAAAACCTGCTGATCACTGATCAGTGCTATTGTTTTTCTTTTTTTTCATGGACTACTATATCTGGTTGTCTTGCATCTATTTTTTGAGTGGTTGGTAATGGGTGATCCCCATGGGATCATAGGAGGTTAGTAGGCTAATGGCTCTGGGGCCCTTACAAGCCTAGCCAAGATTTTACCCTCATAAAGAAACCTTAGTCAGCACCTGTCAATGAGGGGCACAGGTGGAACCCCTGGAACAAATTTGTGGTTTCCCATCCTCTCATCAAGTTTGCGCTTGAAGAGGGTCAGGGAAGTGCTCTGTTTGACATGTATGGAAAGTCTATTCCAGAGATGGAGCAGCCTCTGGGAGACAAACCTGTCTGTCTAGCAGGTTTTGTTGATGTTGCATATTAGATTCAGGCCTTTTGAGCAGGTAATGCATGAGGAGTTAGACTTAAAGATATGGAGCATCTCTACTAGGGCAGGGTCTGAGATTGCCTTGTAGGCGAGATACAGATCACCCCTGAGCAATCTGTACGATACCGAATAGAGTGATAGTGATTTGAGCCTATTGGCATAGCACAGGTGTTGGAGGCCATGGATTTTCTTTGTGATGTATTTCAGTGGCCTTTCCAGTTGGTGCAGATGTTTGGAGAGGTACATACCAAATGGTGCATTATACTCAATTATTAGTCCATTGAAGGAGGAGTATAGAGAGGTAATAACCTCCTTTTTTTCTAGATGCAATCCCTTTACTTATGAAATGAACCAAGTAAAAGGCTTTTCTGACCACTGCTGCTACCTGATTGTCGAATGTGAGGTTGTTATCAACCTGAGTGCCCAGGTCTTTCACCATGGGTTGTGTGCTTAGGGGGTTGCCGCTGATGTGGTAATCAGTACGGGCCATGTTTTTGCCGAATGGTATGATGATACATTTTTTTTGCATTTAGCTTGAGGCCATGACTTTGGCACCAGTCATTAGTTGCTGTGAGACACTCTTGCAGTATGTTAATATCATTTGGGGAGTCAATGACAGCATCCAACTTACAGTCATCTGCAAACCTGGTCAGCCACAGGACTTTTGTCTTTGTCTGGACCTCTGAGAAGTAGATGCCAAACAGCAGGGGTCCCAGGACAGATCCCTGGGGAACTCTAGTAGTGACAGGTCTGCTATCAGAGGTGGAGGCACCTGTTTTGACTTTGAGGGTCCTGTTGGTGAGCCAGTTGGCCACCCACCCAATGAGATAGGGATTTACACCAAGTTGGGTTAGTTTTTTGATGATGCTCGAGTGGGGGATTGTGTCAAAGGCCTTGGCCAGGTCAAGGTAAGCTGTATGTACTGACTTTTCCTCATCCAGGGCCTTGGTGACTGTCTCAAAGAAGTTAACCAGGTTCAACAGGCAAGATCTGCCCTTGACAAATCCGAACTGGGTGGGGTCAAATGCTTGGAGATTGGCTATGTCCTTGTTTATGAGATCCATAGTAATACACTCCATGGCTTTACAGATCAGACATATCAAGCTAATGGGGCAATGGTTTCCAGGGTCAGTAGTGGCACCACCTTTGTGCAAGGGGATGACAATGGCAGTTCTCCACTCTGCTGGAATGAAGCCTGTACTTAGGCTGCGGTTAAATGAGGTGCTCTATGGTGAAGCCAGTTCTTGCTGGAGATGGTGCAGAATACAGCCTGGGATACTCTCAGGTCCCATGGAGGCTGTGTTCTTTGCCTTGGATAGGGCCTTTAGCACTTGTTCTACAGAGATGTGAGGTGAGGGACAAGTATCAGGGATGTCAAAAGGGCCTTTGGTGGAGGCAGGGGGTGAAGTTTGCAATGAACCTATCTACTAGCAGGTTGGCTAAGTCAACAGGATCAGTGTAAGTGATACTGTCAAGTACTAATTCGGAACAAACTTGGGCTTTGCCATGGAGGTTCCTGATGTAGCTGAAGAAGGATTTGTGGTTTCCCTTTGTCTTGGAGGCTAATTTTGATTCATAATTGGCTTTGGAGGCTTTCACTAGTGATCTAATTTGCTTGTTGAGGCTAAGGAGGGAGTTTTTCTAGTTTGGAATATGTTCCTTTTTACCCTTGGGCAACAGTTTCTTCCTTTTGTTGTAAAGCCTGTTGATAGAGGAGATATACCCCAGGGATTACCTCAGTGTCACTGCTCAACAGAGGCACAGCAAAATAATGGGTATAGTTCCCCATACTAAAGGGGTGGCGTAAGCCACAAAACTATGGGCTAGGCTTGTAAATGCCCTCGGGCAGATAGCCTAGTATGAACCTATGAACCTATGAACCTATTCCCACCAGACAGGTTTGTGTTTCCTTGTGGAGCAGGTTTTCGTTCTGTTGGGTATGGCTGAGTTCATGAAGTTGTACAGGTGCTTGTATACTGCAGTGGTGTACTGTTCAACACAGCTGTCTGCATCCTCTGAGGGGGGCGGTGGTGTGAAGCTACAGATACCCTCCCTTAGGAGGCTGTAGTCAGCTTTTGAGAAGTTTTTTAGCTTGATTATGGTTGGGGGGGGGGTTGGAGGGATAGAAACTTCGAATGAGACAGTCCGATGATCTGATATCACCAGGGAAGAACATACTATGGGAGTGATTCAGTGGTCACCCATGTTGGTGAGAACCAAGTCCAGAATGTTATCTCCCCTTGTGGGGGATGAGACAAGCTGGTCTATTGTATTAGAACTGATGAAGTCAAGGAATCATTGAGTGAGTGCATTAGTGCAGAAATAGTTCACCCAGTCTATGATGGGGTAGTTGAAATCACCAAGGGTAAGGGTGTTTGGGGATACCTTAATGGAGTCAAATAAATACAGGTAAGAGGAATGGGTATCCTGAGTCATGGAGGGGGGGTCTATAGCTGGCTATAACTTGGATGGGTGTTTTGCCAGCTGTCAGTTGCACCTGGTGTAGTTCCAGTGCATCATGCTGGCAAACCAGTCTGGAGGTGTGCCTGTCCTTAATGAAGATAGAGACTCCACCACCCTTAGTCTTCCTGTCCTCATTTTGGAGTTGGAATGTGTGGAATGAGGTATAGCCTGGTAAGGCAGTGGTGCATTCTGCAGCCCTGAACCAAGTTTCTGTGACCGCACAGACATCAGCATCTTTCAGTGTAAGGAGAGCCTCCAGTGAGTGCATTTTCAGCTTAAGGCTCTTAACATTAAGCAGCATGACCTTCAATTTGCTTTTTGACAGATGTTGGAAAAATGTTGTTTGGGACATTGCTTAAAAAAATGCACAATAAGGGAGGTGAGAGCATTGGCCAGGATCTGGAAACCCAGTGGTGACAGGTTGAGGCTATCTCTGGCAAAGCATTGAGGCCTGTTAACCATGTCATCCCAGGCAGACAGATACTGGATCTCCTTGGAATATAAACTTCATCATTCTCTATATGTGTTGTGGTTCATGTTTCCAATGCTTCTCAGCTACTTTAACATTGTAGTGTTTACACAATCCTCAATGCAACAGTCTTGCCATATTGTTATGTCTTTCAGTATTCAGACCCTCTGCCAAAGAGTTTATCACACCCAGCAACAAGATGTGCGAACGTTTCCAGTTTCATCTTTTGGTTTCAGTTCACCTCTCCTTAACCATTCCTGAGTCAAATCTTCGTCAACATGAGGTTGTTCCAGGAGATCTCTGTACTTGTCTTTATATTTATGGATTTCCCAATTTACTTTCCATCTCATATGATCCTTTTCCTTATATTGTTTCTTTTGTTTTTTTTTGGCATATTCCTTTGCTGTCTTTTGTCTTCTGACTTGATTTCCGTTTCCACCTTACAAAAAAACACTTCTGCTAAACTAAGCAGGGATGTCATGTTAGACTTCTTTAAATCATGTTTTAAAACGTTCATTATGCCTCGATCTGGTGAGGTCAGCAGATATATATGTAGTCCCATGATTGCAGATCTATACATGTAACCATTTTCAAGGAGGCCCATACCTTCTTCAGAGCATGGAATATATAATCTTGGTATTCACTAATTTTATAAATCATTTGATAAGCATGAAGCATTTTTCTTATTTTTCCTGTCAAGCTGATCCAATACTTTTTGGGACCAGTCAGTCATTCCAAAACTGTAAGTTAGAACATGAACAGCAAGCTGGTTTACAGCTTGGATTTTATTTGTATATGTCAAGGCAGGTTTCAATATTAGTTTTACTTTTCTGAAGTAGTCTTTACTGAGTTTTATTGCTGAGCCTTCATCTATCCCCAAATATTAATTCACTCCTTCCTGCTCGAGGTCATTTGTATCACTTCCTGTCCCAGACTGATATTTTCCTGGTGCTGCAGCTTTCCTGCTTTAAAGGTTCCTTTTGCACATTCATCAAGCTCAAATGACATTCTTACATCATCTGAGAAAGTTTCAACCATTTGTAGTTATGCATTCAACTTTAGCACTTGCTCTACAGAGATGTGAGGTGAGGGACAAGTATCAGGGATGTCGAAAGGGCCTTTGGTGGGGGCAGGGGGTGAAGTTTGCACTGAACCTATCTACTAGCAGGTTGGCTAAGTCAACAGGATCAGTGTAAGTGATACTGTTAAGTACTAATTCAGAACAAACTTGGGCTTTGCCATGGAGGTTCCTGATGTAACTGAAGAAGGCTTTGTGGTTTCCCTTTGTTTCACAGGCTAATTTTGATTCATAATTGGCTTTGGAGGCTTTCACTAGTGATCTAATTTGCTTGTTGAGGCTAAGGAGGGAGTTTTTCCAGTTTGGAATATATTCCTTTTTACCCTTGGGCAACAGTTTCTTCCTTTTGTTGTAAAGCCTGTTGATAGTGGATGTCCACCAAACATGTTTGTGTTTCCTTGAGGAGCAGGTTTTCGTTCTGTTGGGTATGGCTGAGTGCATAAAGTTGTACAGGTGCTTGTATACTGCAGTGGTGTACTGTACCCTTGTCTTACTCCATTATAGTGGCATCAGTGTAGATTCTGAGTGTACATTGGGATACAAATATGTTTATGGAGCACGTATCGTACAGATGTCTGACTAGGACAGATTGGTAATTTGTAAACTAAAGCTGAGCATGGATATTCGAAGCTCAAGCAGATGCATAAGTTATAACATCCTTACTTTGAACTGCCAGCCCAAACAGCTTAAATTAAAAAGTCAGAAAGGAACCTAGGTAACACAGAGAATGAGAACAAAGTTTTACCCCAATAACTAGTATATTAGCAACATTATAGTAATATGATAGCCCAAAGGTAACTTTACAGCAAGCTCTTACACACTTGCATCTCCATTAGATGTACAAGCATTTTGCCAACCACCAATAGGGAAAAAAGGTGCTTCTGCTACTTAGAACATATTCTAATGCTACGATATTCATTGCAGATTGTCACACTGTGTAATAAATACTATATGATGAACATATTTCATTCTACCTGTGTATGACACTGCTGTCAGTACATTGTGTTGTATGTGTACTGCTATGTAATCATACAAACTTATCTACACATGGGTACTTGGGTAATATGTTAACCACAACTCTGAATGCTGTTTTCTCAGTTCCCTACTCATTTAACTACATTCTACCAACAAGGTAAAGCCTCTCATAATAGTATGTAATATGGGGTACTGTATGGGAGTGGTATGTGAGTGTGTTAATACAGTCTTGTAATCCATCTCATTGCTAACATGTTTGAACCACAATCAGTTTGCTGTAATGTATTACTTTACTCTGTACACTGTTCATACACAGGTGCTTGTACTGTTCGGACTACTGCAAGTTAACAGATAGCTGTATGAGTATACAGGTATGACTACACTGCATGGCATTTTAACTGTCTCTCATATTGGAGACATGCCTGCAAAGTCCAGGATTCTGAAATTCCACTTATCATTCACTCTGGTGGTAAGTCCTGCATTATATGCATATTCCTCTACAAAGTGTATTGTATTTTAAATCCATGCAGGATGCATGGGATGGGTTGACATTTGTGGACATATCCCATCCAAACCTTCCTCTAAACTTTACCTGATACTATAGTTATTCAGCATCATCCAGATGATTACATCCTTTGTGTTGGGGCCACCAGATGGGTGCAGGAGGGGTGTGAGCCTAAAAGCTGTTACTGACACTCACATAAGATGGGTTGAAAAACTGCTAGGATGCCCTACTGTTATGTGCAGGCATCATTTAGGAGACAATTGTGAACTATTAAGCATGGGTCTCTATAATTATGTCTCTGCCCCCTCCTAAAGTGACACTACCCCCCTCATTGCCTGCCCATTCACCTAGTCCAGCTGGCATTCATGACTCCAGTCTTGCCCAAGGCCCAGGGCCATAAGGACCACCTGCCTCACACATTGCTATAATACTAACTGAAATACAAGTGAGCAGACATAACCTCATAATTCCTTTCCCTCACTTACTTCTACACATATTGGGCTGTATAAAGGAACTCAGGTATGGGGCATCGTTGGGGCATCCTCCATCTACACCAATGTTGCTGGCTTGCTGAGCAAGACTTGCAGACTTAGGCACATGCAATTGGTTCAGTGAGTCATTGTGGATATTGGCAATGTGTCCTAACATTACCTGGTAAGCTACAAATTTTGTTACAGAAAATAAGAGGCATTGCATGCTAATGATGCCTATTAGTGATGTATGGCATTGAAGAACTAAATATGTGGCAGTGTGCCAGACCTGTATGTAGTATTCTAATGCATGCATATAGCTAGGATGATTACTTTCACATAGGGCGATAGCATAGTTGCCTGATACCAAGGTATCTCTACTTATCTATTATATCACATCAACCGGGCTGTATTACTTTTGTAGGGTTGTGGTGTATATGTACATGACTATAGTGATCCTGTCATCTGTTGTTGTTGAACAAAACTTTTCCATGGAAAATACAACCTGTATATTGTGATACTGCCTACATATGTGAGGTTTTCTTTGCAATCTGTTTAATGCAGATAGCAATATCTCATCTCTAATGTTTGCTGTGGCACCTTTTGTGAGTACTGATGCATATTTTTACATACGTGTGTTATCCATAGCTATGTTATGTTCTCATTATAGAAACCTGTTTACCATCTGTAACTGTCCTTCATAGTGTGATCCAAACCAGAACCACATCCAAGTAGTCGCATATCTATGTGGTTGTGTAGAAAAGGAATGCTGTTCAAATATAGTATGTTTTATCACTGTGTGTGTGTGTGTGTGTGTGTGTGTGTGTGTGTGTGTGTGTGTGTGTGTGTGTGGGTATATATATGTGTGTGTGTGTGTGGGGGTATATATGTGTGTGTGTGTGTGTGTGTGTGTGTGTGTGTGTGTGTGTGTGTGTGTGTGTGTGTGTGTGTGGGTATATATATGTGTGTGTGTGTGTGTGTGTGTGTGTGTGTGTGTGTGTGTGTGTGTGTGTGTGTGTGTGTGCATGTGTTTGTGTGTGTGGGTGTGTGTATGTGTGTGTGTGTGTGTGTGTGTGTGTGTATGAGTGTGTGTGTGCAGTGCATTAGTCCACTGGATAACATCTGCCTTATCGGTGTCATTCTTCCTTTGTACATCACACATGAATAATATTTGTTACATTGTCCTGTTCATTATTACAAATACTTTAGAGTAGTATGGAGTAAGGTTTTTTTGGACCTCTACTCCTTATGCATCACACACCACCCTTCCATGAGAGATTTAAAATTATATGAGTGTAGTCTTATTTTGTGATATATGACTTGTAAACCTTGTCTACAAAGTCAGCTCGAGATAACACATTCTAGAGTGTTTATGCATCTCTATCATCTTGTCTTTTTATTGTAAGAGCATACTTCTTGTGAGGTACAAAAGATCCTGAGTTCGTGTTAATTTGAAAGGATCAGATTTGCAATCTTCTGAAATGCGACATTAAAAGTTTAGAAGAGGAATACACAAAAGGTCTGTGGTTGGCTGTGTTTGAAGATATTTCCCTTACTCTGAAGTATAGTGATCTTGGGGATAGTATATATAAATAGCAGTATAGAGGGCACATCCCCCATGTTAGTGGGTGCAGGGGTTTCATGCTTTAATGGTACTACAGTAAGTTTACAGATTCCCTGTAATTGAGTCATATTCACACTTTATCTTTTCATACCTGCAGGACACACTATGGACACTTACAGAAGGATGTCCAAGGTATATATGGTGTCCATACCTCTCAACTGTCTAGATTTTCACAGAATGTCCAGATTTTTGCCTCATATTTTTGGTCCACCCATCCACAACCCGTTTCTCATTTTTTGCACATGGGGTCAGAGTGTCAAATCAACAGTGACAATCATCTAAAGACAGGGTTTACACCACCAGGTGACTCCATTCCTCATAAAATGGTAAATCACTGAGGAGTGAAGTCACTAAACAATGACATACATCTGAGTTTCAGACTTCATATCTTTTAGAAAATGCATGCCAACACAAATCCTGTTATTCTAACAACTTTCTAAGAGCAACATTTAAACTCTGTCCCTATGTTTGGGGCTTTGTCACCCATTATTTTAGGCTTTGTCCAGATTTCTTGAGCTGAGAGGTTGAGAGCTATGATGGTGCCTAAATGTCTGATTTTTGTGACACCTTGCATCACCTGCATGTTCATCATACACCTTTGTCTTCTAAAAGTCAATCTGAAGATATTTTTGTTTTACTCAAAATACAGTCTTTTACTTTAGCCATATTTTATTTATTTATTTTTTCTTTTACATTTGTTTACTGGGATAGTCCGACTGGACACAGGTCCATTTTCAGCGGAGGCCCGGGGAGAAAAGTTACACGTATCGTTTACAAAACAGGTAAAGCAAAAAGTACAATGCAGGGTCTTGTGCCTCCTGGGGAGAAAAGCTCCAAGTATAATTTACAAAATAGTTCAAGGAAGAAGTACAATGCAGGGTCATTGTTACACATAACACAGTTTCATTTATACAACAATCTTATAAAAATATCAAGTAAGTATAAAGTCATAACACAAAGGAATAGGTAAGGCAACCAATAAAACATGACTAAATGACTCTCGACTGTTGTATTTTGTTTGCTACACTTATCACCGAATGTCTCTTAATTTGGCATATGACACCATACAAAATAACATTTGTGTACCATTTTTCATTTTTTAGCATTATAACAATTCTTCACTTTTAAAGAGTAATCACATTTTTCATACCTCACAAAGAAGAATGGCCAAATCACCAAATTGCCAAATTCTTCAGCTGGAAATTCCTTATTTTGGTTTAGCATGTTTACACTTCAGTCCTCAATGTCTCTACAGCTGCGTGGTAACTTTGTCTGTGAAATGGAAGTCTTGGATCCAAAAGTTTGACCTTAATCTCACTGTGAGTGACCTCAGTGTGATTGCAGAAAAGCCCAAGGAGGTCCAGTATGCAAAATTCCTCCCATGCAGGCAGCCAAGCTGTAAAGGTATTTAACACATTTAACATGAAAGACTAGAAAACAGATAAGCTAATATCTTGACAAATAATTCTTGGCGTATTGTGAGGCAAATTAAAATCATCCTTATGTAAGGCATTTATTACTAAATCATGAGCATGGAGAAACAATACATGATTATATAACTGAACTTAAAAATAGTGAAGACACTGAGTTGGCTGACTTTTGTAACTAACCGATGACAAATACATTTATTATTGTTATTACTGCATTTTTAAATGATCAAGGCAGAGGCAGATTGCTGAAAGAGACTAATATATCTCTTGAGAAAGCAATGCATGCGACAAGTTGAACAAACTGACTACTATTCAGCTTAAAGTTTGTAAAATAAAGGCTGAACATGATTCGGTTTACAGAATTAAGCCTGAAGTTTATAAATGGAATAGAAGCAAAATAAACTGACAACACATGGCAGCCAAAGATGGCACTCAGAAAAAATGTCCAGTTAGAAATTCACCTGAACGTTTGAGGCCTGGCTTCAAGCATGAATAAAGAGAAAGACAAGCTTACAATCAGGTTGTTGCGAGTTTTGAGTAATTTTGCAAGACTGTGAATAAAGAAATTATGCATATTTCAAAGTTTTACATTCTTTTGAAGCTAATGAAAGATTAAAAGTTGACATATTCACGGGTGTAGTAGAAATGCATAATTACTTGATAACTATCAGTGATAATGATCAGAAACACTAAAAATTAAAGTCAAAAAATTTAACTTAGATACTGCATCACTATGTGGCATTATTTCTGACCTCATGTTTAGACAACTGAATCTGTCTGATACTGTATGTAATTCTGTATGCAGTCGACTTAAACAGGTCACAAGCTGAAATCATTAGGTAACATTATGCTGCTATGTGAATGCAAGCAAAAAAAAATGCAGCCTTATATTTTAAATTGTGCCAGTGGAAAGTACAGATGATGAAACTACTATCTTGGGTTGTTGCAGTCTGAAAGAAATTAGGCATGATTAAAAGCAGTGTTCAGACAGAGAGCAACTCAAAATGCAGTGTGGAGTCTGTGTAAATGTTTCCAGTGCAAAGACCAGTGATGCAGTTTCTAATATCTTGCAGTAAGGCCATATAAAAACTTCATAATCTAATCTGATAGTCAGTATAAATATGAAAAGGGTACAAAAAAGGCAGCTGTAAAAGCAGTAAAGCAAATATTGTAAATGCTGAAAAATACAAGAATGTAAATGCTAGTGTACTTAGCAATGTTAAAGCCAAGTCAAAAGAGACTATGCAGAAGGAACTACGGTGTCAGAGAGGTTTTTTTTAATAATTTTTGTCCCTGTTGCCTGCCAACCACCAAGCCCTCACTCAGTCTATAAATGCATTCATTCTGTTGACTCGGAGACAGTCAAATAAGAAGGATCATCATTGAGGCAAACATCAAGGAGCGGTTCAAAGTTTTACTTACCTTTCTCCTGGGTATTAACTGAGTGAATGTGATGTGGTGCCAGGGAGATGGGCAGTGGGCTGACTGCAGAAGACATCATCTCACTTTTACAACGGTTATTTCCTCTAAGCAGCCCTGCGTTTCTCCTCACCTTCCCTTGTCTCCACCAGAGAAATCACACAACCTTGTGGGCCCCCAAGTGCAAGCAAACCTACACTCCCCCAGAAGAGTTGAATAGCCCATGCCCCTTCACATCTCTCCCTCCCTGCATATCACCTCCAGTGGTGGCATCAGTAATTGAACTCTAGTCACTTGGGATACAGTCAGGGCCCCATCACTCTGTGCCATAAGCCGAGGTTAGTGTTAGAGAGTTAGTTCAGTGCTAAGAAGTCGGCTTTCATTCTGTGTCTGTGAAAATGAAACAGGCACAAAGCAAACTGAGTTTGGATACTAATAAATCTTTCATATGTTCTGAGTTTATTTTTCAAACATATGCTGATCTGCTTAATGGAGATGGATGTCTATTATGGGTCGATCACATTAAAATTTCTCTTGAGATGTCTCTTTGTTACATGTTTTTAGAAAAGTAGTTGTTACTTGTTTAGACATCTTTAGTAATAATTAAAATAAGGGTGACCCTGGCCCTGGTGAATAATGAGCAATCGGCACTAAAAGAGTAGGTAAACAACATCGACAGTGTTGTAAAGTCTGATAAAATAAATATGTGTATCGATCTGCAAAACTTAAATAACTGGGTTAAAAGGAAATGATGACTACTGCAGACTCCTGAAGAATTACTTTTAGGCATATCTAATGTTAAATAGTTTTCAGTTTTTGATACATACCAAGTAAAATAAAGCTTAATGAAAGTATCTCAACATTATATACTTTAGGAAGTCCATTCTGCAGGTAAAGATATCATTGTTTATCCGGACATCTTCAACAGCAGAACAAATATTTCAACAAATAGTTCCTGAAATAAACTGAAGGCTTAGATGGCATTGTGAACAGATATTTTTAAACAGGTCACATCTTTTTTTAAGACCTTTATCGAATTATCACTTAAAATAGGCAAACATACATTTGCATAAAAGAAAACAAACTATATTAACATATCTCAATTTAAAAACATTATACATCACATATATTGTTTTGTATAATTATCATCAATTCGACATTACATAAATTGTTCAATTCCTGCCTTCCCTTAAGCCTCACTCCTCCTCCAAAACATTATTATGCATGTATTCTCCCCACAATTTTCATTGTTTTTCTATGTAATTTACTTCTTCGCTTTTCTAAAGATCCCACTTCCAGTTCTTTTATCTCTGTTACAATATTCAGTACTTCAAATAACAGTCAGTTTAGACTTTGATTTCCATTTTCTAGTAATTGCTTTTTTGGCAGTCACCAGAATTAAAGTTAACAAGGCCTTACTATGTGTAGGCAATTCAAACCTTGCATCCCAGTTCAAAAAAAATAATTTTCTTAGTTACACCTGTATGCTCACCCAATATTTCTGACAGAGTACTCTGTAGGGGATTTTTAAAGTCTGTCAACTCATTATATTCCCCAAAACATACATTCCTAGTTACCTCTTTCTTCCCCATTGCACCTCCGACATTTGCCATCTTCCTGAAGAAAAATTCTTAGGAGTCTGCTTAGGGTATAAAAATGCCTATGCAAACATTTAAAAGCAAAAATCATAAATCTTCCTGACTTTGTTGAGTATTTGAGAGCCATACATATGTTGTCCCATTGTTTCTTTGTGAATTACGGTACTTACGTATTATCGCAATCACATTTCCAATGTGCCAAAATTCTTTAATGTTTGGGCGAAAATGTTTATGTTAAGCTTAAAAGGGGTGTGTAAACTATTAATTCTTACTCTGTCCCATTGTGAGTGAGTCAGGAAGAGGAAAAATGCTCACATTTTGTAGATGTCGGGGATGTACTTTTCTGACGTAACTTACTGTAACCTAAAACCTACAAATAAAATAAACCTGACTTTCTGAGTCTTCGTTATCCACTGTCCTCTTCATTGAATTTATTATTGTATGGCAATTTCAGATGATCTTTACTTGTGTATCTCTGACTATCGCTTTCATCATGTGTTTTACACCTCATAGTATTTCACACCTGCAAAGGCAATGGTATTAAAGCCTTTCAGTGGGCTGTGTAACATGTAGAAAATTGCAAGTCATGCATTTTACAAAATGCTGCTTTGTTGACTTTCTTACCTTTTTACCATCTGTTACAGTCTTCATAGAAAGGGATGTGTTATGCACGTATTCTTGCTTTGTATTACTGGGCAGTGACAGTCAGTATTTCAGCGCTGTATTTGTATACTGTGATATTTCAAGTTCTGACATTTCTCCTTGCAGTTGTATTCCCTAAACGTAGTCTACATTGCTTACAGAATGTCTACATTGTGACAGAATAGTTCCTTACACTTTACACAACCCTTTTCAGGTTAATATGGATAGTTTCATGAAAACATTAAAAATTATGGCACATTAACAGTGTGGTTGCGATAATACGTAAGTACCTGAATTATTTATCCAATCTCTCTTCCCATTGTTTTCTAACCTCCTCTAATTGATTCCGATAGCTATTGTACAATATTTTATAAGCCCTACTAATTATCCCATTTTAACAGCAGCTTCTCTTGCAGATTCAACTAAAAACTCTAACAGAGCAGGTCTTTTACGTATGATTCCCCTATCCCTTTCGGTTTGCCTACACTCTGCTAACAGTCCCTGATATGGAAGGCAGTCTCCGGAGTGCAGTCCAAATGTCTTCTTGGCTTTTTTCTTTTACCCTTCCCTCTCTAGTTATTTGCTTCTAATACCCTGGTTCTTTTGCCTGTTTTCTCCAGTAAATTCCAAACCATCTTGCTATTCTCTGTACTCCTAGATATAGTCATCCCTATCGTCAGATTTTCCTTTCTCCATTCTTGAGTTGGCTTAGTTCTTAGAATACTTTCTGCTACTTTATGAATATGCTGTTCTGTATGGCTGTTGCTATTCTCCTTAAGGATCTGCATCCAGAATCCCACTCTTTCTCTATTTCCTTAATATCCCCTCGCTGCTTCGTCATCATCATCATTATCCCTTGCAACTGTCAATTACAGATTTCTGTCTATATTATGTATATGAGCCTTAACTGTGAAAAGTATAGAGTCTTTATTTGGAAAAGATAATATGTTTTAGATTAGAGAATGGGATATAGTCTGTATTAGTTGAGGAGAGGACTACTTCAAAAACTAGGTTGGAGTGGCTATGAAGTGGAAAAAATCAAGATATAGAGGAACAAACGTGAATAAGGTTTATTATAATCAGGGAGTGGAAGGGATTGAGAACACAAATACTATCTCAGGTTATAAGAAATACAACTGTAAGGAAATAAATGGCTGCATTACTACGAAACAGAAAAGGTTTGCAAGAGAAATGTTTAGAAATGTCACAACAGTAGATGAGGAACTATAGAGAATTGCCATTCAGTGGGGGGGGGGGGTAATTTGTTGGACGGGGCATCCTCTGGTGGGGTGTAATGCTAGTTGCTGGCACACACTATTTAGTTAAAAGGCTGATATATAACTTAAATAACAGTGTAATGTAGTTCAAGAAAAGTAATGCCCTGCATACTCAGTACTGAAAATATTAATCTTTATAAGGGGGTTGGAGGTCTGGCTTGGTTGAGGTTTCTTCAGATGGCTACAGAAACAGCAGGCTTTACAGAGAGAAGGGGAGTTTCAGTGATAAGGTCTGGTTTGGTGTGCTATGTTGACCAGAGGATGCTGCATGGAGAGCAGGGGGAGTTTCAGTGAGAAGGTCTGGTTTGGTGTGCTATGCTGACGAGAGGATGCTGTATGGAGAGCAGGGGAGTTTCAGTGATAAGGTATGGTTTGGTGTGCTATGGTGACCACAGGATGCTGTACAGAGAGCAGGGTAGTTTCAGTGATAAGGTCTGGTTTGGTGTGCTATGTTGACCAGAGGATGCTGTACAGAGAGCAGGGGAGTTTCAGTGATAAGGTCTGGTTTGGTGTGCTAAGCTGACCAGAGGATGCTGCATGGAGAGCAGGGGGAGTTTCAGTGAGAAGGTCTGGTTTGGTGTGCTATGCTGACCAGAGGATGCTGTA
>NC_056748.1:49284851-49447351 GCF_019279795.1 Protopterus annectens | reverse complement strand
AATGTCTTTACAATGTTTTTGCAGGGGGGAAAGCCCCCCTGCACCCCCACACCCCCCACTTAAATATACCAACTCCGAGATCACACTACAACGGGGATGAAGGAAATCTCCCGTTCCATGCTGTATGCAGAAGGGCACAACGGGAAAATTTCCATTCCTCTGCTATAGTGCGGTCATGGAGCTGATATATTTAAGCAGGGGAAGTGCAGGGGAACTCGGCCCCCTGCATACATGTAAGTAAAATTATTTTTCTTTTTTTGGTTCTCTCCCCTTCACAATTTCGAGTTACTGAAGCTCGAGATTTTGGGCTCGAGCTTATGAATTTCGAGCTTTCAGTAACTCGATCTTGTGAAGGGGAACTCTATATATACATATATATATATATATATATATATATATATATATATATATATATACAAACTTCTTTCTTATAAACTAAAATAAAGACACTCGAAGGCAAAACTGATGCTAAGTTCTTTCATTCTTTAATGATATCTAGAACTTTGTCAGCGTTCTGAAGAAGTTCTAGATATCATTAAAGGATGAAAGCACTTAGCATCAGTTTTGCCTTCGAGTGTCTTTTAGTTTATAAGAAAGAAGTTTGTTGTTTTATTAGTACAGTTCTTCGTTTATGTTAGTTATCACAGTTTGGTTTTATTTTATATATATATTACATGTATATTATATATAGAGAGCGCATATAATAGAAATTAGGTAAACATATACACATTGCTGGTACTCCAAGTAGAAAATTTCTAAATAAATAGAAAAAAGACTTGTTTGTGCACGATTTAAACATGCTGTTGGTTGTACCTCATTGATAGATCAACTTGAATTGAATAACGCTGTGGGAGAAAACATAGAAATGACACATAAAAAATATCACTGAGAATGGATGGGTCAGTAAAACATAAGAAGTACATGAAACTTTTAATGTTTCCTTTCCATATTGTGAAGAATTACTCTTTGTACAAGAGTTGTTATTTAAGACTGATAAAGTTATAATTCCTAGCCATAAGAAATACAAAAATGCAAAACAAAACTAATCAATCTCACTTGTCACAAAGTATGAGATGTTTTATTTTGGCTTAAAAGGTCATACAAAACTGACAAATTAATGGAAACTGAGAAGAATGTGCCACAGTGAAAATTAAACTAGAAGAAAAATTATTCTGCAAGCCATTTCAGAAATACCATAACTTAAAATATACATTATTCCAGCAGAGTAATAAACAGTGGGCAGGATTCATGAAGGCTTGCACGGAGTGTAAGAGACGTGCAACACTCCATGCAAGCCTCGCGATCCAGGAACAGCCCTAAACTCCGTGTAAGAGACCAGCTAAAACGTCTCTTACACGGACTGGGCGTGGACATGCTAAATACCTCACTTGCATCCGAAAGGTATGCAAATTAGGTATATTAGCGATCCACGAAGCAGAAACCAGTCCGTGTAAGAGACGTTTTAGCTGCAGAAATGTACTCAGTTGACAACTGAGTGCGTTTCTGCAAATTCCACAACGGAGCCATGTCAGCTCCAAAAAAAGGGTGCATATGACTCAGGCAGCATGCCAGTGGCCAAATATGTGGCCATTGGCAATATAACCCAATGCCAAAATAATAAAAATATATTTTTTTTTTCCGGCGATCGCCAATGTTTAAACCCAGCGCAGCCCCGCGCAAACAGGCTGTGCTGTATAAAACATGAAACTGAAGGTTATAAACCCACAAATGTGGGTTTCATGCAATACATGGAATGACAATGCAGGGACCAGCAGACCAAAAACAACATGGCCTCTGTGTAGTGGTTGCTAAGGGGGGAAGCTGAGTCTAAGACATGTAACTAAGCATTAGTAGGCAATCTCATGTAAATGAGGGTTCGGATACTGAATCTCACACTCACATAGCAAATGAGCACAGTCTGAGTAGTGTAAGAGATACATAAGGGGGAGGAATAGAGTAGGTGATAGGTGACATCACAAGGGGGAATGGTAGAAAGAAATGCAGTTCATTGGAGGCCAGTGTAACATGACAGATGACAGGCACAGATCATGGAAAGAGGTGTGCCACTAGATAAGTCATGGAAAGTCAAGAAATGGAAGGTGTACACTGTTACTTACACCAAAGTTTCTTGCTGGGTGTGCATGTGCACGTGTGCGCGCCATGAAGCGCGAGTAGGGCAGTGTGCGCGCGTGTAAGGCAGACTGAGCATATGGGAGCGTGTTGGGAGATGTTTAACACTGTTTGCGTGGGTGTGCGTGCGTGTAGGGCAGGCTGAGCATGTTGGAGGCTGTTGGCAGACGTATAACAGTGTTTGCGCGGGTGTACGTGCGTTTTAACCCGAATAAGTAGATTCTGAACCATGTAAGGATGTGTGCGTGCATGTAAGCCACTGTGAGCGTGTTTCAGATAGTATGCACGTTGCTCCCCCCTGAGGAAACAGAGAGGAAAAAGGAAGCAACAGAATTAATAGGAAGCTAGCAGGGATAACTGCTGAAGCTAGCAGGTGAAAACAATTAGAAGCAGGCAATTACACAGGCAGAATAGTAGCCCAGCCCAGCACTTAAAACTCTGCAAACAGTAGTGCAGGATGTTTCCCTTAAGAGACACTGCAAGACAGGAGTAAGCTAATAGAAGTGAAAACTGAAAAAGCTGAACTCAGAGCAGAAATGTTAAGGGCTGCCATAGCTGTCATAATGAGACATAGGCGACTTGCTGAGGGTGGTGACAATGCAGATGGTGCCAGACAACCCACAGTGAGGAGATGGAGAAGAGTGTACAGGCCCAGGGTCACCTACCACGGGTTACATGAGCTGGAGATAGTAGAGCTATAGAGTGGACAGAGAGCTCCTGCAGAAAATTGTTGAGCTGTGCAGGCCACGCCTCACACACAGAACCAACAGAGGGGAACCCATCCCAGTGGAAACCAAGGTATGTGTTGGCCTAAGAATACTAGCAACAGGTACCTTCCAGAGACCAACTGGTGATATGATGGGGATATCACAGGCATCAGCCTCCAGGGTACTGCACCAGTTCCTGGATGCCATGTCAGCACATGTCGGTGATCATGTATATTTCCCCAATGCCCGTGAGGTATTGGCCAGCAATATGCATCTCTTCCAGCAAATAGCGGAATACCCTGAGGTACTGGGTGCAATAGACTGCACGCACATATGCATCAAAGCACCAGCCGGTGAGTGGGGTAGGGCCTACATTAACCACAAGGGCTTCCCCTCCATCAACTGCCAGGTCATGTGTGATGCCCAGGGCATAATAATGAATGTGTGTGCTGGCTGCCCTGGGAGTTACCACGATTCCCACATCTGGCATTTGACGCAGCTGTGCCAGACATTTACCAATGGGGACATCCCACATGGACACCTAGTGGGGGATGCAGGTTATGCACTGGAGCCGTGGCTGATGACACCCATCAGAAACGCACACACACCTGAATGGGAATGCCATAATGAGGCACACGCACAAACACGTAATGTAATAGAGCATGTGTTTGGGCTGCTCAAGTCACGGTTCCGGTGTCTGGACACATCTGGTGGAGCCTTGCAGTACACACCAACTACATGCACACAAATTGTCATGGCATGTGCTATGCTACATAATATGATCTTGCGAAAACAGCTGCAGCAGGACCAGCATAGGGCCGGGCCAAACAGCCCCCCACCATTGCCAAGGCCATCACAGGCAGAGCGTGACTCGGAGGAGGAACAACCTGAGCCTGCCCCAGTAGGCAGAAGGAGGCGTGCCCAGTACGCCTTGGCCTTGGAAAAGAGGCAACGCATAGCACATACACTGGCTCAGTAGGAACCCTGGGAATGATACCCCCTCTGGCTCACTCAAATAATAACAGGGATGCCTAAAATGACATGACCTGCTCACAAACATGTACAAGGAAGTGTAATATGTGCATCCAACAGAGGCAGCCCTGCAGCACCACCTGAGGCATGAATGCTATGTGTTAAGTAATGTAACACCATGTACTATATGCACACCTGAGCACCCTGACTAACATCCACCCTCACCAAGCATGAAGCCACAAAATGACGATGGGATGATCAAGTGCAATAACTGGCTGAAGTAATACAGTTAGTCAAAGGGGAGCCAATGTGTTTCAGGCTGGGAACACATGCAGAGCTTGACATGATGCACCACCTGCTAGGGGTGGCACGCACCTATCATGCCATGCCCCGTGGATACTGGCTAAGGCTGTCAGTACCCACAGCATGCCCTGAATAGGTAAGTCTCAAAACACAAACCCACCTTCTTAGGTTCTACAAGGGATAGGAACCTAGATGTAATGCTACCCAATGACAGATGTATAAACAGCAAGATGTGTGCAGTGTAAACGCACACAGTATGGAGAATGTAGATACCAGTCCTGTAATAGAGAACTGGGTCAAGGCTCACATCAGCACCCTAACACTACCAGGTCACACCTCATACTGTGCTGTACAGCCGCAAAACATGGAACAAGCTACAAAAGGAGGGTGACTAGCAAGAAATGGCAAGGATAACCACACCCCCATGTTGGTACCACAACAAGAAGCAGCATGGATTAGCCATGGTCAAATACCAATGGCTAAAACCGCCTCCCAGTATATAGCCTGCTGCAGACTACTGTCCTAATACCAGGAACTGCACCTGGCCTATGTCGGAATACATGAATATATCAAGCCCCCCAAACCACATTATATTGCTTGACTGAAAATACCCAGACATATACCGGGAGCATTATACTAGCACCAGCACAGTAGGAGAAAATTACCCAGATTCCATAAACCAAAATGCCCAGGAACAATGTACCACTCCCACAAGAGGGGTAAGCATACTGGATGTGATAATCAGCAACATGTGTACTGGATGGCAAAATGAGAAGTATACCCCTCACTGGTAAGACCAGACCATAGAGTAATCACACTGGATATACACATCCTGACCCCAGTCCCTGGCCAGAATACCACAGTGAAAAACATGTGTAAAGCATAGGTTGCAGCCCTCAAAACCGATGTTGAATCCACAAAAGGCCCTGTGCAAGTGCAGAATATGGGACACACCACAGAACATGTTATACAGGCATTCCATGAACACAGCCAGGAATGCTTGGAGTATGCAATCACAAATAACAACAACACACAATGCCATACATGCAGGCATCTGGCATGCTGGCCTCCAGCCATTACCAAACCATGCAAGAGAATGAGGAAGCTACCACATGATAGAGCAAACATAAAAAGGGAAGTAATCACTGACCAGTAGTATGGCAATAACATATGTCCACAGATACAATCCACTAAGTCCAGCCACAACAAGTAGAATCTGTGAATCCAGAGGCGATGTGACACCAGTCCCAAGTACACAGACAACCACAACACCCCCTAATAAATACAAATATATGTGATAGATGCATCCATGTATCCAAACCAGAGGTTGAGCTCCACCAACTCAGTACTGTCAAAACTAGTCAGGAGGAGAAGGTAACCACATACACCACAAACCCAGTCCCACATAGACCTACCGCAACTGTAAACCAAACACATAAACACAGACAAATATTCCCGGAGGCCTTAATTACAAACACACCACACCAACAGAAGCCTCCAAAGCAGATCACAAGCAACCACAACATTCAAACATAGCACATGCAACGAATAGTACGCAAAGCTGGTGTGCCAAACAGTCACAGGCCAGAAGGAGAAACAACATGCCTGATACAGTCATAATAGGTGTCTGTATAGGCAGACACACTGCTGTCCCACTCACCAGACTGAACAAGGGAAAGGGTAGAGTAAGCTGCCTGTAGGCTGCCACAAAATGCCACATAACACAAGTGCAGGTCACCCCAAAGCAAGCAGAAATATGATGCACTCAATGTCCATGCTGGTGTGAATTACCTGAGATGTACCTCCCTGGTCAACATCAAAAGAGACATGGATGGTCCCTCTGAGTATGTACCCCAGGGCGGTATGACACTGGCTGTGTGCAGCAACCAACCCTCACCAAGAATGATGCCACAGTACAAACACAGAATGCTCATGTTTAACAGCTGGCACAGTTACAGCTGTCAGTCCAAGAGGGTCTAATGTCTGTCTGCTTGAGATGTCAAGCATGACAAGCTATGCTGCTGTTCCAGGGATGGCTTGCAGCTGTTACCCGTGTGCGTCTAGATACTGGATAAGGCCTTTCCCGCCTCCATAGAGCCGTATGTAGGCAAGGCCAAAAAGACTACCCACCACCCTAGAAAACGTAAGTGGTAGGAAACATAAGGGTAATGCTGACCAATGCCAGATATGTAAACTGCAATATGCATGCCCCTGAGGCACTTCCCATTATGGAGAACATTGATGTCTGTGCAGTGACAGAAGCCTGCTGCAAGCCTAGTGATAGCACACCAGCACTACTAGGTTATACCACATATCATGTGTTATGGCCCCAACACCTGCACCAAAACATCAAAGGAGGGGAGTATCCATATGCAGCACAGACACCCATATTGCCAGGTAACTGACAATGCACAAAGCAGCGGAGACCACCCATGTGCACATAACTGTAGTCAAAACTGCTGTACAGTCTGTAGCATGCGACAGACCACACTCTCACACACAAGAACTCCACCCAGACATCCGAAGACACTGGACAGTATGAATGTCCCACCAAATACCAGACAAGGTACACACAAATTACCACATAGGTGTCAAACCATTATGTATGCAAGGAGTAATCAGGGACCTAGGGACACAGGTCGACATTAATCTGTCATGTGACACCCACAATGCCAATGTGGCTATGAAGATTGTCGATACTGGACACCGTATCATGAAAGGATTCACATCAACATCAACAGAGGTCACTGTGCCGCTGTACTGTTCCCTTATCAGACCCATAATCTAGTACAATGACTCATATGGGATGTACCCGTGACACCTGCAGCGGTTCGGAAGACCTCATAGTTACCCCATCAACAGGATAAAGGGTGTGAAATATATGTCATATGCTGCCTGGCTGTAGACACCCCAGCTGACTGCAGTCACACACTGCCTACACAGAGCCATTGTATGTCTGTTGTACAAGGCCATGTCCAACACAGGAGTAATGGACATGCTACACCACAGGAAATCAAAGCCATTGGAGCTGTGAGAGTCACAGATGTCAGCCTCAACACATAATGAAATAAGATGTGCTGGAGGGACAGATACATAACCCAGAGGCTCCCCACACCCAGAAACAGGATCCCAATCCATGGTAGGCAGAGCCCCTCACTGACACCTCTCAACAGGAATATTGCCAAGTGGAAGGATGACCGTACATGTATACTGGGGGTCCTCACTGTGTCACGACCAGACAGAAGCACAGTGAATAATGTCATAAATGGCCATAATTGAACATAGCAAGGGGTGGCGAAAGACACACACACTCTGGCTAGGCTTACTAATGGCCTAGGGTGTATAGCCTAGTATGAACCCATGAACCTATGAAGATACAAAACGTACAGGACACTAAGGATAATCACAAGGCTTACCCAACTGATGGTAGGAACCATGTTGGGCATCCACAGATATGCTCCGAATCACACAGATATTACAAACAACATACCAAACACACACACATATTGCTAACATACAACCTGTCAGGTGTAGTGCAAACACCCCCCCCCCCCGAGTGCAAAATACCTATCCCAGCAGACTGATGGTCCCCTGACATTGCAGATGCTGAGGTAACAGCCATCATCTGCAATGCAGAACACACAGCAGCAAAGGTATGTGATGGTGTCCTGTGCTGAGGCCAACATGGACTCCAAGAATAATGGAATGCCAAATCACGCTACTGCCCAATGTCAGCCTTACCACAGGATATGTACCCAAAGAGCAGTGTACAACAACAGTGGTCCATCACAACAAAGGTGTTGCCTGAATGGATACTCCAAACTACCACCCCAGGATCCTGACAAGCTTGTTCTGCACAGCTATGGAAAGGATCAGTATGTACCGCAGACAGAAGGCTATTGTGGACCTACTGATACTGGACCCTACACAGTGTGGCTGTTGTAACTGCAGAACCTGCCCCTAAACATGTCTGACCCATTTGAAGCAGTCATTAAGGTCATTGATGAGGGCAAAGTGGTCCACACAGTGTAGCTGGACCATGCACATGCTTCTAGACAATACCGTACGAGTTCAGTATGGATATGTTCAGCAGCTTAAATATATACCCCTATGTCAGTAGAGGGGTTGCAAACCAGACCAAGGACAGAACTGACATGGTCAGACATGCCACATCCATGTCAGACTACAAAGCGGATATGAGTGGCATCCCACAAGGCCTGGTCTTGGGCCCCCCACCCCCGTTCTGTATATATGTCCCATAGGTATAGGCCAACATGGAAGGACTGTGACTGAACATGTATGCAGAGGAGTACAAACAGCCCACCATATCCGACTCCCAGCTGACACAAGCAACCCACAAAAGGGCCACCTACAAACAGACAACCGTAGCCATGGCCATGTCAGCAAGCTAATTGCAGAACTGTGTATAGACAACCACCGTGGATATACAGTAAGTGCCCACAAATTACCACACAGGTGTTAACCCATGAGGTACCTAACATGTAATGTGAGACCTGGGTACAAAAGGTGATAAATATCCTGCACTGGACAAACATGTGGCTGTAGTGTTCGCAGAAACATGTACCATATACCCACCCAAACATGAAGATTGGCAGATGTAGATAAGGGGAACTCACTGTGGCTCTGCAGCCATCCTCCATCAGCGTCACAACTGACTACAATAGCCCCTGTGGGATATACCGCAGCAAACACCTCCATCAACTGTAAAGTCCACAACAGTACCCCACCAGGGGTAGCAAAGAGCATGAACAGATGCCATGTGTTGCCTGAGTAAACAAACTGCAGCCCTACACACCGCCATCCTTCCCAGCTACAGGAAAGCTGTGCCTGATGTATGAAGCCATGTCCAACCTGGAATGAATGAACATGTTGCACCTTGTACAATCTGAATGGCAGTGAGCTATGCACATGAGAGACCTGAACCCCAGCACTGACATACATAGGACAAGCTGTACATAATGATCCATAACACAGAAGGCACCCCCACTCTTCAGTAAACTCCTGGTACAGGTCAGCCAGAGAGCCACATATCGACACCCCTCAAGAGGAATCCTGATGAGTGTATGGGAGATGGTAGGTTAACCCTTGGTATCACTGTTATGTCAGAGGTAGACGGAGGCACAGTATACTAACCATGACATATGTCATGGCAAACTCCAGTTACAATGTGTGTCAAAGGACAAACACACCCTGTGACTAGCATCAGAAATGGCCTAGGGAACATCGCTAGTGTTTGCCAATGTCCACCCATGTTGTGGAATACACTAGCAATGTTGGACGAGCCTGGTGTAGGTAGTCCATATCTGAACATATTGCAACATGGTCATATGTGCACAACTGGCCCCTACACAGTCTGTTGTGCTCACTATGAAGATGTCAAGCAGTCATAGGACTAAAGCCCAGGATACTGTCCACCACAGTGAAAGTACTGAACCAGTACACTATACGGTACTACAGTGTTAGGTCATTATGAAAGTATGTTGAGAACTGTCTGCAAAGTATCCCATGCAATCCCTGCAGGCACAGTATAATCCCTGTTGTGGCAGACATGAAGCAGTTGGCCAGTTAGTACACAACATGACACCCGACACACAACCATAAACGTGAGATATTGTTGAAGTTCACACACACCCAAATATGTGGTGGACTTTAGAGTGCAACATATGGAAAGCTCACACTGGGCATGCTCGCACACTTTGATAAATGAGGCATATGTCAGACAACATGCCATGGAAAGGCTGAACTGGGCATGCTCACACACTTAGGCCATATCTCCGTTTAGCAGTTGGCCACACATATCTGGTATTTCTACGTGTCAGTCCAGGAACCAACCACAACACAGCAATCAGCCCAGTGCACACAGTAAATGACCACAGAGACATAAGTGATATAGTGGATCGCCATCATATGCAAACATCTTCCACAGATACACAAGTTGGTCATAGGAACAGGGAATGCTATGGCAATAAAGACCTGCAAACAGTAGAACAGCACAACAAATATTGTGCACCCGACAATTGAACATATGGGTGTAGAGGTCAATACTAGGCTTGTTGCCCTAGGAAATGACAGCTCAGCCAGAGTGTGCTTGGCATCTGCATCCCCAGGATAGTAGGCTACTGTGCCACTGTAAAGTAGGTCACAGAAGGCAACATGTGAGGCTAGTGAGCTGTGCCTCTGTCAAGCAGGGGCACCGTGGAGGTCCCAGGGATTGAATGTGCTAAGCCACAGCCATGTTGTCGGTGTGTGCTGTGAGAGGGTTGCTGAGGATCTCTGACAGTAGGTGTCCGTCAATAACAGACTGAGGGGAGCCCTATCTGCATTCTCTGGACGATTCCACTGTCAACACTGTGTTGTAATGAGTATGTGTGAATGAAGTGCCGTGCCGGAACTGTTCACAGATGTCCTCCCTCTGTGGGCTACAGCTCTGCAATGTATTAGGTCACTCTGTGTGTTGTACGGCGCATATATGGCTGGTGTACAGCTGACAGGTGTCTTGTTGTGGAGCAGTCATGGGTATATGTGGGATAGCATGACCAATGCAAACCGTACACATGCTCATTGAATGCAATTGTCAAGGATTATGCTGAGTGGCCAGTATAGTCCTCCAGCATGGGTCATCTGAAGTCGTCCACCCCAGTCTACACAAGTGTAGAGTCTGCTTGTGCTAAATACAGTTTATGTGCAGTGACAACCTTGCCTGGGGGTGGAGATGGGATATGGATGTCCAGGGAAAGGTGGGTATGGTCAGATATCAACAATGGTGGTCTACCTCTGGTGTGGAACAGTGAGTACCCAGGTTGCAGATGGACAGGTGCAATATGTATTCCCCCATGTGGCTGTGGTGTGCGGTTCTGCCATAGCACATGGACCCACAAATTGTAGTGGCTGTAGGGTAAAGTGGTAGAGACCTGAGTAGTTCTCACACACAATATGCCTGTACCTGATGTTAACAACTGGAATGATGTATGTGAACACCTGCATATCCTGGCACTGTTCCCAGGGAAGCTAAGTGTGTGTCCTGGATGTGGATGTGGGTGTGGTGTTCTGGACTGGTTGTGTTGTGTGTTACAGGTCCTGTGGTCCCAAAGCATGGTATAGAACATAACCTGCCAGTGCGATGTGCATATCTGACCCTGACGTAGGTGGCTGCAAATGCATATATATGCTATCCCCCACCTGACAGGTAGTACTACATCTACATACCTCTGTAGAAATAAAGATGTCAGCACCCTATAAATACTACAGGCGCAGAACAGATGCCCAGTAATTCGGATAGTGCGCTCTGCTAATGCGTCTTCCTCCAGTGTCATAATATAGTTAGGTAGGGGTTTGAATCCTGCAAATGCTCAGTGTGGGTGAGTGGGATTTGTGTGTGTGAGAGGGAAATGTCCCTTTTGGCAACTGGGAAAACACACTACAGGATACACATTCCCCTTTCTAAACACTGATGATGTCAGCACCCTATAAGTACAGCAGGAGAAGGAAAACCACCCAGTAATGCAAATAGCGTGCTCTGCTAATGCGTCCGTCTTGAGTGTCATAACATAGTTAGGTAGGGTTTGAATTCTGTATATGCTCAGTGTGTGTGGAGGGGGTTAGTGTGTGTTCAAGACTGTTTGAAAGAAGTATCCCTTTTGCCAACTAGGAGAATACACTACAGGATGCACATTCCCCTTTCTAAACACTGATGATGTCAGCACCCTATAAGTACAGCAGGAGAAGGGAAGCCTCCCAGTAATGCGAATAGCGTGCTCTGCTAATGCATCCGTCTTGAGTGTCATAACATAGTTAGGTAGTGGTTTGAATCCTGCAAATAGCAAGTGTGTGTGTTTGGATGAGGGGGGTTACAGTGTGTGCAATTTTGTGTGAGGGAAATGTCCCTTTTGGCAACTGGGTGAACACACTACAGGATGCACGTTCCCCTTTCTAAACACAGATGATGTCAGCACCCTATAAGTACAGTAGGAGAAGGGAAGCCTCCCAGTAATGCAAATAGCGTGCTCTGCTAATGCGTCCGTCTCAAGTGTCATAACATAGTTAGGTAGTGGTTTGAATCCTGCAAGTGTGTGTACTTGGATGAGGGGGATTATTGTGTGTGAGGAAAATGTCCCTTTTGGCAACTGGGAGAACACACTACAGGATGCACACTCCCCTTTCTAAACACAGATGATGTCAGCACCCTATAAGTACAGCAGGAGAAGGGAAGCCTCCCAGTAATGCGAATAGCGTGCTCTGCTAATGCGTCTGTCTCGAGTGTTATAACATAATTAGGTAGTGGTTTGAATCCTGCAAGTGTGTGTGTTTGGATGAGGGGGGTTAGTGTGTGTGCAATTTTGTGTGAGGGAAATGTCCCTTTTGGCAACTGGGAGAACACACTACAGGATGCACACTCCCCTTTCTAAACACAGATGATGTCAGCACCCTATAAGTACAGCAAGAGAAGGAAAGCCTCCCAGTAATGCGAATAGTGCGCTCTGCTAATGTGTCCATCTTGAGTGTCATAACATAGTTAGGTAGTGGTTTGAATCCTGCAAATGGCAAGTGTGTGTGTTTGGATGAGGGGGGTTAGTGTGTGTGCAATTTTGTGTGAGGGAAATGTCCCTTTTGGCAACTGGGAGAACACACTACAGGATGCACACTCCCCTTTCTAAACACAGATGATGTCAGCACCCTATAAGTACAGCAGGAGAAGGGAAGCCTCCCAGTAATGTGAATAGCGCGCTCTGCTAATGTGTCCGTCTCGAGTGTCATGACATAATTAGGTAGTGGTTTGAATCCTGCAAATGGCAAGTGTGTGTGTTTGGATGAGGGGGTTTAGTGTGTGTGCAATTTTGTGTGAGGGAAATGTCCCTTTTGGCAAATGGGAGAACACATTACAGGATGCACATTCCCCTTTCTAAACACAGATGATGTCAGCACCTTATAAGTACAGCAGGAGAAGGGAAGCCTCCCAGTAATGCGAATAGCGCACTCTGCTAATGCGTCTCTCCCGAGTATCGTAATGTAGTTAGGTAGGAATTTGAAACCTGTAAATGGCATGTGTGTGTGTTTGGATGTGGGGAGTTTGTGTGTGTGCATTTCCGTATGAAAAACATGTTAGTTTTTGCAATCAGGAGATCACACTACCTGATGCACATTACCCTTTCAAAATACTGATGTTGTCAGCACCCTATAAGTACAGCCAGAGAAGAGGAACTATCTAGTAATCCGAATAGTGCGCTTTGCTAATGCGTTTCTCTCACATGTCATGACTTAGGTAGGGGAATGAATCCTGTAAATGGCAAGTGTGCATGTGTGTGGGGGTAGTAGGGTGTGTGTAAATGCAAGTGTGAGAGAACAGATCCTTTTGGCAAATACTACAATACACCAGATGCTGCATATTCCCCCAGTAAACACAGGGGATGTCACCACACTATCAGCACAGCCAAACAGGGCTAGTTGGCTAGTAATGCCAATAGTGCGCTCTGCTACTGTGTATATTACCATTGTCAGAGTACAGATAGGTATGTTTTGGTAACCCACAACTGCCACGTGTGGTTGTGTCACACAGTATGACCTTGTGTGGGTCTTTGTACATAACAATGCGTGCCATTGCCTAAACCAGCAATGGCATTGCACACATGATGTATGTGTGTGACACATACACATAAATACCTGTGACCTGCAGTAGTTACCATGTCTGACACATGCCTCGAGTGGATAAATGGTATTTGCAATGTATACCAATATGACTGTGTCTTACTGTGCAGGGTCCGCTCGTGGTATGTCTCTATACAGTGTGGGTGTATATGGTGAAATACCTACAGCAGGGCATACACATCTGGTCTGGGCCATATAGTGTACATGTAGTCAATGTACAGGTGCTGCATGTTCCCACCTGTTGTGGTAGTGGTAACATGTCATTCCACTGCAATTCAGTGACCACATGCTGTGAACCCTTCAACTAGTGTGTTGTAGCTACAGTAATGCTCATGCACAATGTTTGGCTGGATGCAGTCCAGCCATATAAACACAGTTCTTGAGACTGTCATATTGCCAGTGTTGTTATGGAGGATAGGTGGTCTTCCTGTGTATGGGAGGGTTGTGTGTGCCAGGCTATGAACCAGATGGCAGTCCGACACACTGTTAGCTGCACATGATTAGGCCCTGATGCTTTGTGCTGTGCCAACAACCTGGAGGTGTGTGTATCTGTGGTACCTTGGGATACCACCCCTGTCCATGTGTGTTACATGTGTAGGGGACGACAGGCATGGTATGGGGCATAACCTGTCAGTGATGGGTAACACCTGTGAGCCATGAGTCAGGAATCTGGTACTGCACAGACATTGCAGTTCACCATGCTGAGGACAGTGTCTGGTGCATGCATCTTCCGGTGTACACTGCTGTTGTTGTGTAGCAGCACTGTTAGTGTCCTAACCTGTGTGATACCCATGGAGGTGGCTATGTAAACCATGTCCTGCAGCATAAGGCAGTATGTGTGTACCAAGGAGCTTTGCCATTATACATCGGGCCATGGGTGTCACGTGCAAGATGACCCTTGCACATCATTGTGGCTTCCTAGCATGTAAGCACACGTTGACAGCCAGTGGATACCCTATGAATGACAGTGGAGACTGAGCATAATGTAGACATATAACACCCTTCCCACATATAGTGGTAGCATACCTGGTGAGGGTATGTTGGCAACCAAGATCAGGCTCATACTGGCCTGTGCCACATGCTGAGAGATCCATTCTATGTTCCCTATCATGTAGTCCAGGGAGGTATGTCTCAGGTCAGCCATACTGGCATGGTCAATGAGTGAGTCATATGTGTCCATGCCTCTGACTGACCTGTATGCATGTGTTCTGTGGTGGACCATAGTGCCCCTGAGGCATATCACTGTGACCTTCACCAGATACAGCCTGTTGAGCGGGACCCCAATGCAGCACCCAAGACAGGTACCTGACACGTCTGTAGCAGGTATGTTGTGTAGCCCTACAGGCTGTGAGTGTGTGGCACAGGGGATGTGTGTGCCATGTGTGGCATGTGCTCTGTTCCGATGGAACATATGCCTGTGTGCCAGCTGCGGAGGTGTGTGATGCTCAGGCAGGATGCTATTCTGAGTCCCCACGTATGCCCCAGTGTGTTCAGCATGCTGTCAGTGCGTGTCAATGTCTGACTTGTATTGTAGTCACTGTAATATATTTTATTTATTTATTTATTTATCCTACATTTGTTGACCGGGATAGTCCGACTGGATGCATGTCCATTTCCAGGAGGCCGGGAGAAAAGCTACAAGGGTAAGCAGATACAGCATTACATAATGCCAGCATTACATATTACAAACAGATTATTTACAGAGATTACATAAGTAAGCAAGTTAAACATGTTCCACAGGTTAATGTTAGTCCTGAGCACAAGTCAGGATTAAATTAAATTACACAGTAAACTGGTTCACAGATTTTACACATTCGAGTTAGCCAGGCTTGATACATTGACATAGCCAGTTAAGTGACAAATGTTGTTTGAGTCTAGTGTTAAATTGACCTAAGGTGGAAAGTAGGGTAATATCAGCTGGAAGTGAGTTCCAGGATCTACTTACAGAGTTTGCAAAGAGAGAATCACCGGCTGTGTTATTAAATTTTCTAGTCTGAATTAGTAGTTTGTTAGAGGATCAAAGCAGTCTAGGATTGTTATAGGGGGTGATAATATTTGAAGTGCAGGAGTATTGTCTGGATTATAGAGGATTTTATAGGCCATAATCAGTTGGTTATACTGTATTAGGCTGGGTATTGCAAGCCAACCAAGCTGATTTAGATTGATGCAATGATGTGTCCTAAAAGGCAGCCCAGTGGCAAACCTGGCAATGTAGTTGTAGAAAATTGAGTGTTTGTTAAGGACAGTCTTGTTCATATTCGAGAGTAGAGGGGATGCATACAGAAGGGTTGAAACAAGGTGTGAGCGAGCTATAGCACCTTTAGCTGGAGGGGCTAGGAAGGCTTTTATTCTGTAAAGTGACCCTAGTTTTCTATTGATGGCTTTGATAATTTGGTTAACATGTAGGTCACATTTGAGATTATTGTCTATGATGACACCTAATAGTTTAGTAGATGGGGTCAGGGGAGATTATTGTGCCATCAGTTGATGTTATGGTAAAGGTGAAAGCGGTAGACCTACGTGTTGGTGAAATAACATCAGTTTAGTTTATTTGGGATTTAGGATCAGACAATGTTCAGAAAGCCAGTTTTCTATTGTATTAAAGGTGGTCTGGGTAGCTGACCATAACTCTACTGGAGATGTGGCTGAGCAGATCAGAGTAGAGTCTTCAGCATATTGGATACAGCTGACTTTTGGGATGACAGTATAAAGTTCATTAATGAAGATGGAGAACAACAAGGGTCCTAGTATAGAGCCTTGTGGTACTCTGAGGGTGTTAGGTAGAAGGTTAGAGAGTTTGGTCTGTCAGAGGCCAGCCTGCTGTCGACCATGCAGGTAGGATTGAAACCATTGGAAGGCTCCAGTATCTAGACAGAATGTTTGCAGGGTGTGGATTACAAGTTGGTGATCAACCGTATCGTATGCCTTGGAAAGATCCAAAAAGAGGGCTGAGGATATATAATTAGTGTTGCAAGTATGGTTTATGGTGTTAGTAAAGGCTAGGAGGCCTGAAGTAGCGCTGTGATGAGGACGGAAGCCATGCTGAGTGTCTGCCATAAGGCGATTTTAGATTAGGTGGTGCATGAATTGTCTATGACTAAAGTTTCCATAATCTTTGCAAGTGGAGAGAGTATAGCTATTGGCCTATAAGTGGAGAATTCAGTAGAGCTGCCTCCTTTGTGAAGTGGGATTACATATGATATTTTCCAGATGGTGGGAAATTTAGATTCTACCATGGTTTGTTTGATTACCTTTGAGACGGGGTAAGCAATAGCATCATCTGATTTTGATAGGTACTCGGCAGGGAGTTGATCAGCAGAAAGTGTAGTGGGTTTCACTGTTTCAATCAAGGTACGGAGAAGTGAAGTGGCAACTGGTTGGCAGCTGAACGCAAGTAGGTTTCTAGGGGTGCTACTTTCAGCACCAGGGGAGCTAGGAGGTAGATGGCTAGCTAGGTCCTGAAATGTCTCAGTAAAGAATTGGTCAAAACTATCAGAAACATCTTCAGGGGTATTATCAATAGTAGCAGCAGGGATTGGGGTTGAAGTTTGTCCAGGATGTAGTATATATGACATGCCACCTGACAGGGTATGGCATTACTGGGTTCAGAGAGCCCAGTCCCCAGATTGGCTGTGTGGTGGCATCCCACACATGTGTTGTACGTTCCTGGCCATGGGTGATGGCTGACTGCATACATGTGGCAGCTGTGACATTGACACATGACTCACATAAAACACAACTGGACCATAGAGGTGATTCACAGGTTACCTTTGCACATGTTACCCTAGTAGTGTGATTGCCATGGTGAGTACCAACACATAGGGCCAATGGGGAACAACATACTGAAGGTGTGTATGTGTGGGTGTACCGCTACTGTTTCATAGCACTGGCATATATGACTGCACACGTGGGTAAATGCCAGGTAAGACATGTGCAATGTGTCACAGGCAACGTACATGCGTACAGGACAGACAGTGACGTTCCGTCATGTGTAAAGTTGACATACATATCGTACGCTATGCAGATGTCACTAGGAGTCTACAGAAGCACTATAACTCTGCATTGCAGGTGTAAGCAGTGTTCCAGGGAACCCCAAGCGAACATGCATGCAAACAAAGCTACAGTAAACAGGGCTGGAAGTAGTGCATTGTACAACAAAGAAGGGGTAACAATAACAGTAAGTAACAATGCAAATATGTAGGCACTATCAACATGTACCCATGAAAACACAGCACAGATGCCCATGGTAGAACTGATATTATGTCATAGTTATTTGTGATTTGGATTACATTGGTACTGCACACATATCTACATGCGTGAACATCCACATTGCATAGTCGTTGTGGGCAACTTGACACCATTACTGTACATGTCCACCATTGCATATCACTACTTGCATTAGCTTTCCCCTTGTGCTACCCATGTATGCGGCTATCTGTTGACAACCTTACCACCGGCATGCAATTATGTGCAGCTGTTATACTCTGGTATGTACTATGGGTGCAGATAACAATTTAGGACATTCATTCAGTTACTACAGCAGGCATGCTGGGATAAACACACAGTCATAGCGCACACTGTACTGTTACCAACATGATACTACTAATACACTTCTAGGTAGTCACCCTGTGCATCAGCAACGTGTTTACCTGTTCCCGCAATGATGTTGGAGATTGCAGGAGGTGGCACAGTGTCATCATATGCACAGGGTGTGGATTAGGTATGCCTGAGTAACCACTGATACCACCAATTGACATGTGTGTGTATGTGTGTTGGTGAGGGGCAGCAGTACAGGGTGGGGCAGTGTTGGTGCAGTGTGTGCGTGTATGTGGTCGCCCTAGGTGTTAACATTTCGCATGTGTGTATGCACGCACACAGTTCCACCTCATGGCTGCCATATACAGGGGTTTGTGGACAGCCACAGACTGCACCTGGCAGGTCATACAGATCAGTGTCTGTGGGCACGGACATGGTACCTGTGCCTGGCAGGGGTGCTACGGACCATATCTAGTACTAAGCCAGACTGGGTACTGTCATCAGAAGTGGGAGTGTGTTGACTGGACACAGGTCCCTGTTGGGACTGTCCAGAGCCACGTGCACGTGGTCTCCTGGGGCGTTCCGATGACAGCACAGACCCAGCATTGCTGGGGCTGCTACTGGCACTATGGGGGCGTGCGTGAGCCTGTTGTCGTCCGTGCCAACTGCCAGCTGCTGCTGTGGCCAGCATACGGCCACGTCGATGCCGCAAACGCCCACCATTGCCCTGGCTCATGGACATCTGGTTGTGGAACTGCTGTAATATGTCCCCACAACGTCTGTCTATGACATCGGTGAAATTACGGATAGCATCCGCAATGTCACGCATACTGTCTGTCATGGCTGTGCGACATGCTCTCAGCTCCCTCAGACCCTGTCTGGTGTACCTTTCCATATGTGACTGTGCCTGCATGACAGTCCGAAACATAGCTGAGGTTGACAGACCTCTTTGGGCACGTTGGCCAGAGGCAGTACGCCCATGGATGCTCCCACGAGAACCCATGGACAACTGTCTTTGTGGTACCATCGGAGGACCCTGCCCATGGCTGCTGTGTGGGGACGCATGTGCCACAGGTACCACATTACCCTGGTCTATGCCCACTGTATCCTGTCCATCACCTAGGGACAATGGTGACAAAGGATGTACTGGCAGGATGACTGTGCACAATGATGGGGTTGACAGCTGTGTACTGTCAATTGGCTGACCAATGGTGGACCCTGACGCAACTTCCTGTACCATTACACAAATATCATCATTACCAGTACCAATGGCACAAGATTCAGGTTCCCTGCTGCAGGTCACCAGAGCAGCACCAGAACCTGTGGGAGGAAGACAGGAAACACAGTTTACAGTCTCAAGACATTGTTACCAGTGATGCACTTCTACACACATGCACACATGGACACATGCATGCATGCACACATGGACACAGGCACACATGCACACATGGACACAGGCACACATGCACACAGGCACACGTGGACACATGCACACAGGCACACATGCACACATGCACACAGGCACACATGCACACATGCACACATGCAGACATGCACACGTGGACACATGCACATGTGGACACATGCACACATGCACATGTGGACACATGCACACATGGACACATGCACACATGCATACATGCACACGTGGTCACATGCACACATGGACACATGCACACATGCATACGTGGTCACGTGTACACATGCACACATGCACACGTGGACACAGGCACACATGCACACATGCACACGTGGACACAGGCACACATGCACACATGCACACGCGGACACAGGCACACCTGCACACATGCACACATGCACACATGGGCACAGGCACACCTGCACACATGCACACATGCACACCCCGCAGTATACACACAGAGCACTACTGAGTTACACTACTGTTACTAGCATTATCAGGACTATTATAGGTTATGTTAAACACACTCACCAGCATGGATGGCCTGCCTTGCTGTAACCCCGGAGGGACCTGCAGAAATTATGAGATTAATGTCAGTGGGCACAACTGTGCCATTGATATTGCATATGATACAGTGTACAGAACAGTCAAGTGTACATATGGCATATTACCTGCATGCTCCATGTCATGCTGCTGTGTGGAACCAGCCTCCATCATAATGCAGGTGTACTGCTGTTGCTGTTCCGGGGCTGGAGCCACAACACTTAAAAGTAGCCCCTCCAGTCTGGTGAGGGGGGTATGTGTGGCCACCCCACCTCCTGTGGCAACCTGTTGCCTGTGGATATCTGATGCACGCTGACGGACACTTCTGATTAAATCACTGCAGTGATGTCGTACCTGCTCATATGTCCTGTTATGCGTGCCAATATCATTTACCCTACGGACAAGGTCTTGCCACAGTGCAGCCCTCTCCTACTGATTCTGACTGGTGCGGGAAAAGAGGATGTCATACTCCCACACCAGGCTCTGGTGGATCTCCTCGTCTTCCGCTACAGAGTAGGCAGGATTACGCTGACGTGCCATCTCCCTGGAAGAGAACACAAACAGGATATCAGCAGGCTATGTCAGCAATATATAGCACACATACTATACATGATACTCATGTGTAGTGATATACTACTACTCCCATATGTTACATGTGTGTGTGTCGTGGTGGATACACAGGTACATGGCCAGATATCAGTGCTCAGCCAACACCTGTGCAACAATACCTGCCACATTCCACACAACATAGTAGCATGCCCCATCGGTCAGCACACACTGACAGGTCCAATGCACAACCTCACTCTGGGGGTTCATCCCAAGGTACTGTATGTGGGATGCCGTCCACTACTGTGATGTGGACAGGAGTTACTCGGCCTGGATATACATATCCCACCACCACCACCAGCACAGTAGACTACTTTGATATGTATGTGATTAGACAGTTATTCACTTGCTGGGACTGAGATGGTATCCATGCAGCACACTGGGCCAGTGGAAGCCACAAGCCACACTGCTGACCCCTTTGCAAATGCTTACCACAGACATGCCACAGATCGCATGGAACTTGCACACACATTTCTAAACCAGACCCTATGCACAAAGGTTAGGCATCCTGTCCAGTGGACCCCAGACAGAGGCAGATTGTATAACAATAGCAGGAGGCTACTGCAGGACAGAGCACATTCACATTAAGAGAAGGCATCTGTGGTCAGCACTGGTACTACACTACGGTCCGTCATAACAATGGCCACGGCCTACTCTGGGAGGGAAATGGCCACAAACACTATGGATGACCACAAGGCCTTCTTCAGTTATGTTACACATATGGACCACATGCCTCAGATATGCTCTGTGTTAATACACACCTACTTAACATTCACCAAACACACGGATATTGGCAACAGCCTTGCAGACATGTTCGGTGCACGTATCCCCCCTCCTTCTCCCCCACCAGTTGAAATATTTATCACAGCTGTATGTAACCTCCCTATCATCTCACATGTCCAGGTGAGGGCCGCCCTCAGCAGAGCAGAACACACAGCATCACTGTGACCTCATGGTATCCCTGGATGTGTGCTACCTGCACTCTGAGAGGACATACAACCGCATATAACACTGATAATTTATCTTGGCCGTACTACAGGATATGTACCTGGACAGTGGCATACAGCGACAGTGGTCCCACACCACTAAGGAGGCACCTCGACTCACCCTGGGAACTACCACATCATATGCATAACTGGCCTGGTCTGCTAAGCTATGGAATTATGCAGTATGGGATGCATATGCAGTGATATCGGGTACCTGCAGACACTTGTTCCCAGCCAGTGTGCCTTTGTGATGGGCTGATCCTGCCTTTTGAACCTGGCTGACCTTTCAAAGCAGTCACTACAGCCATTGCTGGGGCAACGCACAGACAACTGCTGCCAGGATCATGGCCTAAGACTGATCGACATGTAATGTATGGTCATCCCCTTTTGGTGGAACTACGTACACACAATATATCACATGGACATACCTATAGATACAGACCTATGACACATTTGGAGGGTTCACAGTATGCACACTATTAACCTGCTACTTTGCATTACCTGTGTTTGTCGCAGATGGTTGCGTTACCACTGCTTCTGCTTGCTGCTGCTACTGTCACTGCTGACAGCTTTGGGTGACAGAGTCACAGTGTATAATTTTTTTTTTTTTGTTCTTTCTCTCTCTCTCTCTCTCTCTCACTTTTCTGTCTCCCTCTGTCTGCTTCCAGACAGTGCAATGAATGTATTGCATGTGTGGAGTGTTAGTACTGGATGCTTTTGTAGGTATCTGCATAGGTCCATGTGATGGCCTCTGCACCAATTGTAAGCCAGCATTTGCTAATTGCATGCAGCCAGTTGTGTACTGATTGCAGTTCTCACTGTGATTTCAGGTCAGTGCTATAAAAGGGTATGTGGGATAGGCGTTGCCCTTTCAGATTGTAAGGGCGGGGACCATGCTGGTATGCTGTGGACAGTGTTCTGTGAGTGTAAAGGTTAGTATCTCTCTCATGATTCAGTCTGTGTTGTAGATTCACATTTCTCCATTCCTCTCTCATGTTCACTGTAGTAAGTCTGTATGCACAATGACTCCTACAACTATATATAGATATATATTTATATATATATATATATATATATATATATATATATATATATATGTACATATACATACATTTATATATGTACTTTAACTGACATTATTATCTACAAGCTACCAACTAGCATGGCTGTTTGTGTTCACACAGTACTATTGTGGGAATCCAGTAGTTTTGACAGTAATTCTACATGACATGCTTTGGGTACTACACATCCTATATTCCCTTTACATTCATCCCTACTGTTACATGTTATATTTATTTTAGCACAATGTTCTTGTATAAGAGTCATGGCTTAGTGGTAGGATATACAGACTAGTGTTTCCAAGGTCCTGGATTCGGGACTGACAGTGGGATTTTATTTTGCTTTTGAACTGAGTACAGGACCTGTCAATCAAAGTGACTAAGGCACTTTTAAGCAGTTTTAACCGGGTTAGCGCTGGTTTGCACGGAGCTCACGCATGCGCACTGGTGGTTAGCTCCACGCACACAAGCGCACACCCGCTTACAACCGCTTAACAGTGCTTACTCTGGTGCACACCCGCGCTATTTTCTTTGAAAGAAAAGAAAATGGGGAGACAGGAAAGTGGTGAAACAGGGGTCACAAAGAGGGCAAGACAGTAAGCAAACAAGCTTGGGATTTGCAGGAGGGATGTAGGTAAGGCCCATAGCTGCCCATTTCTTCATGAGTAACAGCTGTGCATATGTATGTAATTTGGTGTGACATTTGAAACCTTCCACCCCTGAGAGAGGTGTCAGGACAACAATAATACTTGTTGTACAGCCAATTGTAATTGATAGATTCCATGTCCAGCAGACATGTGTGCGGAATGGGCAGCTATGTATGGGGCGTAATTTGTTTGTGGGTACAGAGTGCCCTTTTTTTTTTTTTTTTTTTTTTTTTTAGGTGAAAGTGGTATGTCAGGTGAAGGAAGTCGGTACAGCTGGGGAGGTAGGTTGGGTAGGTAAACAGACAAGACAAACAAGACGCATACAGGGGCGGTGTATGACACGTGTGGGGGGGTTACACAATTGACGGGGACGGAGGTTTGGATATCCAGAGCCCATGAGCCCACAGATGGCAACAGTGGAACTGATATCCCCACCCATTAGCAGTTGCCACTGTTCCTTCACTGCCCAGGACGGGGCTGTGCTGGGGGCTGTGTAGGCCGGGCAACAGGCATGCCCGTTAGTTGTGCCACCCGTGCCTCAAGCTGGCGTAGGGGCTCGAGAACAGAGTCCTGAATCTCCCTACGCACCACAGTCCAGACGCTACAGAGGGTGAGTGGTGGTTCTCCTCCAGCCACACTTGCAGAGGGGGGGCGAGTCCCATCACCTGCAGCGCTTCCACCCGTAGGTGGCACAGGGCCACTGGAGGAGGGTCTGGACTCGGCACTAGTGCCAGGTGCACTCGCCAGCTAAGGTGGGAGAGGTGGGTCCGCTGGAACCCGCCTTCCCTGTCGTCCTATGTTTTGCATTATGTCATGACAGTTTGGGTTAGTGACATATAATACCATTCACAATTAGTTGTAACAGCATGCATTAGTATTCCCATTAACCAAACACCCAGATATTCACACCATTGAACAGCGTGCATAACACATGCATAATTTGAACAGAAATACACAGTCCAACAACATGCAGGGTTAATTGATGGCAACAGGCCATCAGGTTTGGATGTATGAACAGGGCAGATGCATCAATGGACATGCAAATATATATGACCCAACAGGAGAAATGTCCAGGGGTGTTAATTGTGATTGCACATACCATTTTCACGTGGAATGGGTTATATGTGGTTATAGGGTGGGGTAAAGAAAGTAATATTAACACCTTCGAATACCAATACATATGCTGTACATTTCTAATAGCTACAGATATATACACACTACTGTTCTAACTACAGTTTCCTATATGATAACTATTTCAACTTGGTGATAGGACTGTTACTGCAACATCAATATACATTTTATTATTCTTCATACACATTCATATCTAGCTTTGTTCAGCTACATCATCCTGCTACATTTGCTTTATATAGCTGTAGACAAATGTGGATGTTTGGTATATCAGACAATCATCCTATCTGCATATTGCAGACTGAGAGCAACATATTCCGATTTTGGGATACACATTCCAGATGCAGCAACACTTTGAACAGATTTCGCTGTTTGGTTTTGATTCTCACATGCATTTCATTCTGTCTTGACTGCAGTATACTTTATTCAGGGGTTATTACTACTGTATTGCTGGATTCATGACACTTTCTCACACTCTCTCACTTGCTTTCATTTTACTATTCAGGGTGGTACTTACTTCTAGGCTTTATTGGCATGTTTTACCTGTAGTTATTACAATCCTTTCCAGCAGTCTCACTTCTGTCATGTTTCAGTATTTCAACAGGGATATATTTCACACATGTGATTTCATCATCTTCTGCAGCTATACTTTTCAGCCTGCTGCAGGTTGTGTACTATTTTCTTACAGGTGGGGCATTTTTATTTCAGAATTTATGTCAGACAGTTTCATTTTTCAGTTTAACTTACAGGCTGAAACACACTTTTGTAATCAAGCAATACTTGCAGACACTTTCACACTGTTACTTGCACATTTTATTCCTTAGTGACTACACTGCACTCTTTTGCTGACTGTCATACTTTTATATTTCTTTACAGTTACTGGTAGTGGATTACTGACCTGCCTGGTGGTGCAACCGCACCAGCCTATCGCCATAGGCTCTGCGGTTCGCAGAACAAACACCTGCAGCTCTAATATAAATGAAGTAATATTGGAATACACATCTCCATAATATCAGCTAGTTTAATTTCTTACATACATAATTAAATGTAACTTACTCAGTAGTGGGGCGTTGGGTGTTTGCCGGGCCTCCTGGATCCAAAGGTTCAGTTGGTCCTGCTTGTGTCTCTTCAGGTCCGCATGGTGGTGACGGACCTGCTCACCAGTCCTTGGAATCCCTGTGGCACTGGTGAGATCATGAGCCAACCGGTCCCATGCCTCAGCCCTGTATGCTCCCCAGAGGACCTGGCCCTGCATGAGTTGGGCCTCATGATTGTGGACTAGGAGCCAGACCATGTACTTGGACTCCTCAACGCCCCACCTCTGTGCTCGAAAGCAACTACCCTCTCCTACTCCTGTCATTCTGCCTGCAGTTCAGTTCTACAATCGTTTATGCTGTGTATTCCCACCTATGGGGCTTATATAGTCCGTTTTTCCCGCACATATCTGTGATTGGCCATTTTGGAATTGTATCAACTTCAGTAAACCTGCATTGTCATGCTTCAGTTTGTATTCATTCCTATATATTAGCTATTATTGCATTTCTAGGTACTGCTGTCATGGCTTAGTGGTTTGGTACCTTGCCTATGGTGTATAGTATCCTGGGTTCAAACCTGGCCGCTGCTTTTTATTTTTCATGACTGTCTAGACATGCTGAGTGGTGTGTCTGTGTAAAGGCAGTTTTGATACGGCTTGCTCAACGTTGCCTGTCGGTTACCTTGTTTGCACGGTGCGCCGCTCCGCGCAAACGGGGTACGCTGGTTTAAGCCTCATTTGGCTATCAGCACGCATATTACACTCAGCTCAGTTAGGGGCACATAGATTTAGCATGTTAAACCACTGCTCAGCTACGGGCACTCATTTTGCACCAGTTAAACCACTGCTCATCTACGGGCAGATGCACTCACCCTGTTAAACTGTAGCTCAGCTATGGGCACATCTGGCATTTTTTATTCTTTTGTTACCTCACATTTCTTCAATATAAATGGGCTATTTCATTACATTTTACATAAAATGTGGTTTTATGTGTACATATTTGTCAGGGACTTGTTTCGTGCTTATTTTGCTAAAAATAAAAATTGGTGTTGTGGGGGCTCGAACCATGAATGCCTGCTCTTCAGCCAACATCTCTACCGCTACGCTATTGCTTCCTCACTTATTTTGCATATTTAGTTCTTATATGCTTTCCCACTGACTGCTAACTGTAGCTGCACTACGGGCACGCCCGCGCAAACGAGCGCACTCACGGTTAAACATCTTTACAATTAAAAAAAATATATAACATGTTTATTTATATGTTTTCTGTTCATAGTCTGTGGGGGCATGTGTTGTGTTCTGTTTATTCACATTTCCGTGGACTCTGTCGTGGGTGTTTACTTTGGGCACTTTTCCTCTTCTGGGGGCGTGTCCGCTTACAGGGCTCGGCCTACGGACACACCCCCTACTGTCTTACACGGACTGTGTTAGCCTTAGGTGTGATTCAGCATGCTCTCATGAATATGCAAAGCATGCTGACATCACTCCGTTTAACTGCAGCCTCCGTGTATGAGTTATAACTCTTACACGGAGGCTTCGTGAATCCTGCCCAGTATATATTGAGCCTGGTCTGAACTATTATTCAAATGTCCAGAAGTTACTCATATGAAATATACATCAAGTGCTGCAGTGATCAGTGTACATAAAAGCATATTTCCTTATCACGGTATGACAGTGGAAGCAATGCCTTATAATAGTCAAGAAGAATTCTAAATTTTTTCATACATCTGACAATTTAAGGATGCATTTTACATTCTCTGCAAAGCAATGGATAACCTGAAAGAACAATTTAGAGTATTAATTATGATTATTTTAAATCCTACATAAACGTGGTGCCGAGCGTCTCCCGTCAGCGTGCTCCCTGTTCTCCTATACTTTAAAGTACAAGACATCACCCCCCCCCCCCCAGAGGCTCTGCCCTTGATTTTTTCCAGGGCTCAGTTGTTACCTCCATAACATTGGGAAACAGTCCCACCAAGAATTAACCTGCTTTCTCCTATACTTTGAAGTACAAGACATCATCCCCCAGAGGCTTTGCCCTTGATTTTTTTCCAGCACATGGTTGCTAAGCGCAAAACATCATGAAACAGTCCGATCAAGAATTAACCTGCTGTATGTTTTTCTTTTTACTATTATACTGTGTAACTTCACCAGCCTTCTGGTTTTCTGTTAGGAACTTGCTGTTAGGGCCACTCAGTCACCTCTAACGAACCTCTCTCATCTGACCCAGTTTGCTGTATAATTTTCCCTCCCCCTAGCTCCATTTAGTTTGTAAGTTTCTAATAGTTATTTGCTCATTTAGTTTTAAGTACATTCCAAACGCTTCTAGTCATTACAAATCCCCTTAGTCTACCAACTTAGCTGCCCTGTCCAGCCCAAAACACTTTAACGCTCATCATAAACCCTTCTGCTTTTTACTCAGCTATACCTCCCCTTACAACAAACTGCAGTAGTGCAACTGTACAGGGGTTCTGTCCTTCTGCCTTTCACCCTACAAAGTTTACGTTTCATTGCCCCAAGTACAACCTCCACTTACTCTGTGCACATCCTCTTTCACCCTACCTACCTGCTGTTTTTTTCCATGTTGGGGATAGTTTTATTTTGAATGGTTTTCCACCTACCTTGGTCTGTCCGAGATCTGGTGCATCCCTCTCTGGGCTCACTCCATTCCTTTCACTACCCCCATTGCCATCCACCCCCACTTTCCTTACATTTATACTCACACAAACCACACCCCACTGCTCTCTCCCCCAATCATATTTCCTACATCAAATATATTCCAACCCATCACACTTCAACCACTCCCAGCATCACAGTCACACTCCACACCCACTCAACTCTCCTGCACACTACCTACAATCCACACCCTGCTTATTCTCCTCCAACTTAGCACACACCTACAGTCAACCTCTACCTCCCACAGCACATCCACCTTACCTACTAGTCACAATGCTATCACTCTCACCTTTGCTAACCCTACTACTCATATCCTCTTACTACTGTACCTCCTATCACCATCTCACCCTCTCCCATATACACACGCACACACACACACACACACACACACACACACACACACACACACACACACACACACACACATCCACTAGTGCTCACCACCCTCTGCAATCTTGTCTAAATTCTAATATTAGCATATCTTCACAACTTTTCAACTTCATATACTTCCACCTTTTCCCTCTAAAATACCCCTTCACACAAAAACCTATGCTCCTCTGCCACAAAAACTCCAAGCCATCCAATAAAGGCATGCACAACTGCTCATACCCTCATTACTTAATCATTGTGGGGACGTACATCCTAACCCTGGCACTGAACAAAACTGCAAAACCGCCTCCGAAATAGTAACTTCTGCTTCGGCTATCACCTCTCCCCTTACCCATACACCTCTGACCTACTAATCTTTAATATTAATCTTAGAAGCATTCTCAACAAAATTCCCAAATTCCAAGCAACGCTCACACTGTACTCTCCAGATGTAGCCATACTAACTGAAACCTGGTCAAAAGGCCGCAATAAAAGCAATGAATTTCTGCCCCAAGGATATAACATCCATCAATTAGACAGAAAGCACAAATGAGGCAGCGGTCTAGCCATTCTATACAAAAATAACCTTGCCCTCCAGTAACTAGATATATCGGCTCCTCTAACTACTGACTCTGAAGTCATAGTCTCTCGTCTACACATCAACAAAAACAAGTCCATTCTAATTATAGCTGTATACCTCCCCCCAGGTAACAATAGCCTTACCACTGAAAATCTACTTAGCTGGGCCTCCTCGAAATTCAATCAAAAAACATTAATCTTAGGCAATTTCAATCTAGACTGGACCTCATGCACCTCCACTACTCCTACTAACTTTGTCAATCTATTTGGCTTCTTCCAATTAATCTCCACCACTACACGAATTGATAAGACTATAGTCTTCATTTTTATAACTATATTTCCTTTTTTTAGTTTATTTGACTTAGTTATACATTTTTAAATGGTGTTTTTGTTTTTGCTTGGAGCTTTTCTCCCCAGGCCTCTACTGAAAATGGACGTATATCCAGCTAGACTAGCCCAGTCAACAAATGTAAAATAAATAAATAATAAATAAATAAGCATAACAACAAACACTCTATACTAGACTGGATTTTCTCAAACGTCCCTGACCTCTGTACCCAAGCCGGCTGCCTCCCTGATGCACTTACCGACCACTCTCCCACCTACCTAATCAGGCAAACAACTAACTCAACCAAACGTGCAATTTATAAACAGATTTGTACAAAAAACAATTTTCTGCTGAACTTTTTAATTCCCTCCTTAAACATCACAACTGGACCCTCTTAAGGCACCTTCCCCTCGATGACGCCATTGAATACCTCAATAACTCATTTTTAGATATCCTAAACTCATTAGCCCCTATCAAAATAACCCATTGCAAAAGCACCTCAACTACATTGCTAAGCAAAGAAACAAGTAACATCATGAAACAAAGAGATAGAGAATGGCTAAGCTACAAATCCACTAATACCCTATCCTCCTTACACAACTACTGCCAACTAAGAAACCTAGCCAAAAAACAAATCCGCAATGACAAGAAATCGTACTACACTCTAATCCAACACAAACATAAAAATAATCCTCAGAAATTCTGTCATGCCATAAAACAGCTATTATGCCCCGGCCAAACCACCACCCCTCCTCCTCAATCCCAAATAACAACACATCAATAGAAGCCCACTTCAACTCACATTTCATCAACTCCATCCAAACCTTATTAAACAACAGCAGCTACTCCTCTCTAACAATACCCACTATTCCAGACCTCCACTCCCCCACCTTCTCATTCCAACGCATCCAGACAAGTTACATAAACAAGCTCCTTCTTAAACTTAAACCCACTACTCTTGCTGCTGATCAACTCCCAAATGAGCTTCTTAATCTTGGAGCTGACTCTATTTCCTACCCATGTCCATGCTTATCAATCACTCCATCTTTGAACAATATGTACTAGTACTATGGAAAGTCTCTCATATCGTTCCCCTGCACAAAGGAGGGCCTTCCACAGATATAACCAACTACAGACCCATTGCCATACTCTCTCCCCTTAGCAAAATATTGGAGAAATGCATACATTCCCAACTTCTTACTACAAAATAACCTGCTATCCAATGCACAGCACGGCTTTAGACCTAAACATAGTACTACCACTGCTCTCTTAAGCTTCACAGATACCATCAACAGCCACAAAAACAACAATAACCTCGTCTCTTCTATATTCTTAGACATGTCTAAAGCTTTCGACACCGTCTCCCACCAGTTACTACTGCAAGAACTAGACTCCATGCACACGTCTTCCTCAGCAGTTGCTTGGTTCCACAGCTACCTGTTCAACCGACAGCAAGCTGTCAAGTGGGCTGATAACTTATCACCTCCTCTACTTATTACTGTTGGTGTCCCACAAGGCTCAGTACTCGGCCCCCTACTCTTCTCCATCTTTACAAATAAACTTAACACCGCTACCCCACACGCTATCATAGTACAATACGCAGATGATTCAACAGTCATTTGCACAGCCCCCTCCTATCCTGAACTACAAATCAAAACACAACAAGCCTTTTCAGATATAGAATTATGTCTCAAGGAGAACAAGCTCATATTAAACCCCAACAAAACAAAGCTTATGATATTCACACATAATAAACCCCCAGAACCCACCTCCCCCCTATATATCCTCTCCTCCAACGGCACCAAAATTGAACCAGTAGATAACACTAAATTTCTAGGAGTCACAATAGACAGCTCATTAAGATATGACAAACACATAGCCCTTACTGTCAAGAAGATACATATTAAACTCAGCTGCCTATATAGGTCCAGAACATTCCAGACCCCTCACACCAAACTGACTCTAGCTAGAACCCACCTTCTGTCCACACTTCTATATGCCTCCTCCATCTTCACTAACCTTAGAAAATCAGAACTCTCCAAACTAGAGACTTTCTACCACAAAATTGCTCATTTTGCTGCCAGCCTCCCTAAGAGATCACCACTGCACTGCCTGAAACAACTGCACTGGCTAGAACTGCCACATCTTATATCACTTAACCAACTGACAGTTGCCAATAATATCATTTCCCATCCAGATGCCTGTCCAGCACTAAAAACCTAGTCCAACCCTACCACACCACCCGGACAGTCCGCTCATCCAATAAACTACTTCTAAAAAGTCACAAATCCAGTAACTCTTTTGGTGACTCTCTGTTTGCTAATCACATTGATAAAAGCTGAAACTCTATCCTACAAAACATACTCACAAACCCCAACAACATTAGATTTAAGCAACTACTCAAAGAACATCTCTTCAGTAACTGGCTCCGCACCTGTATTACCCCTGGATAATCCCCTTCTTTCATCATTCACTCCCTACTCTACTGTCAGTTCCTACAGCTGTCCACATACAGTCACATGCTTATTGTTAGCTGTTCTGTACTTACCTGCCTTAGTTGCCATATGATGAAGGAATGTATGTTCTGTGATATGTGTGTAATATTTGACAGCAATGTTTAGCTTTATACTAAAAATGTTCTAATATCTCCCTGCTGTTTTTTTTTACACTGTGTGCGTGCAATATCTGATATCTATGTCAGTAACTCCTTACTACAAATGTTCTACTATCTTTGTATAACTAATTTACTACTTATGTTACTATCTTCTGAGCTTTTCTCCCCAGGCCTCCGCTGAAAATGGGCTACTAGCCCAGTTGGACTATCCCGGTAAACAAATGTAAAATAAATAAGTAAATAAAAATATAACAAAAAAATCAGAATATCTGATATAGTTTATTATTATCTTTCAATACTGAAATATCAAAGCATTTCTTCGTAAGAATGCATTCTCCTTCGCAACAGCTAATAGACTGTCAGCACACATCAGGTTTGCCCATGACCCACTCTGCAAAAGCAGAATTATAGAGAAATAATTAGCAAGTTAAAAAGAGTATAAACAACTCAAAAGATAATAGTGTGACTGAAGTGCAAAACCTACCTTCTAAAAAAGAACAATTTATGATGAGAATGGAAACTAAGATTAAAGTTATGAGTAAACATCTTCGTGACGAGTTAAGGATTAGTGGGGTGAGATTCAAGGTGGATATCATATAATAATTCCCTACTGAAGGTCCTCTGGAAAATTCAAAGCTTGACATGAAAATTCTAGCAAATCAGTAAAGTGCAGAAGTCATCTGTGCTACAAGTTACTTCTAAATATACCTATATGGAAATAAATAAGGTTATTGTATTATAATATTATTATATTCAAGACTTTTCTTTAAAGATAGATTTCAAACTAAAATAGATACTTTTCAGGAAAACTGCTATGAATAGACTCACTGTAAAATTCTTAATACATCAGCAAGGCAATTTAAAGAAAGGGGAACAAGAATGATTGCTATAGATGGCAGACTGCAGGAGGAAGAAGGCCAAGCTGCATTTTTAGCGAAAAAGAACACTTGGTTAACCTGAAACCTGGCAGACATTGAAAACAGAATTTCTGGGGACAGATGAGATTCATGAAAAGATGGAACGGGTAACATAATAAGCTTCCTGACTTTTGTTTACCTAAATTTCTCAGTTTATAAGAAGGACTACCATATGGACTGCAGAATATTCAGGATGTTTTCTGGTAGAGAGAAAGAGAGAGAAACGGGCAGTATCTTAATGGTAAACTTAAATCAGAAGCTCCGTTTACATCAATAACTGAGAGATTCCTGTCTTATTTGGACAAAAACGCTTATTCTGAAAAACAGTCCTGGCAGCGTCACCAATAATGATTGGCACAAAAAATGATAATGACTATGCCACACAAACAGTAGACAAAATAAAAGCCTGTCAATCTCTAATCAAAGCATTGAGAAAGAACAATACAAAGGTTCACATTTTGTTTCCGCTTATTTATTCAGAATGGTACAAGGCATTCAAAAGATTAGAAGTAACAAAGTACGTGTAGCAAAATAACCTAAGCACATCAAATGAAGGGATGGGCTGGCTGTATACCTCACTAACAAGACAATCAGAAAAGGACAGTTGGAAGACAGTGATCAAAAGTCTTAAATATAAATATTTGTTCTCAGTTTAGTAAAATATTGAAATGCAATTTGATATTAGTCCTGTCATATATTATATCTTCCTTCTGGAGGACATTCGTTACATTTCTTACTCACTGGACCATAGATTAAGGACAAATGTAAGCCCGTCCCCTTTTTATTCTAATGTATTAAATTTAAGAGTTACTTGACAATAGTAGTATAAATATACTTTAGAAATGTATTGTAGTTTTATGTAAATTGCATAATAAAGAAAAATTTGGTACATTTTCACTTAGGTGGGAATAGTAATAGCACTTTCACCTTTAAGAAATCTGTATATGCATTCATTAAAATGTGTCTTGCCTTTATTCATTAATCATACTGGATTTATAGAATGCATTCCATTAAACAGGGACTTGTGCTCACTAGCTTTAAAATGAAGGGGGTTAAATCTATATTGCAAATGTTAATTACTTAAAGATCACACCGTCATACTAGCATAACTGGTTTCCTATCGAAAAAAGAATAGAGGAAGTTCATATTTTAAAAAAAATTCTCATTTGGTGGTTATGGAAGGAAGAATTCCTCATTTTGAGGGAATTCATTTATATAAATTAACAAGAACAGTAGACAAATTTAGTAACTTCTGAAATATAAGAAGAACATGTTATTAACACAGAAAATATTATATAATGAAACCATGTGCCTGTGTATGCAAAGAAACAACCACAGTGGGGAATTGTATATCTTTGAATATACAGGCTATTTTCTGGTAGAGAGAAAGAGACTGCCAGAATCTTAACAGGAAACATTAAGAAATTTCTGGTTTACAGTGTGAAGGCATCTGCTACTTAAACACAAAAGAGGTGCTGTGCAGTAGAGAGAGACAATGATGCGGAGTGGAGGGATGAAGCCATAACTATAGCCCAGGTGACCAGCTTTGCTTAGTGGCTCAAGCATCTGTGGTGCCGGCAGGATGGAATAGGCATGTAGTGGGGGGGGGGGATTTGTTAAAGACACTTCCTAATGGTAGGCATGGTCCACAGAGTGGCGTATCCCTTGGATGTATGTCGACAAATGCAGGGGAAGATGAGTGGGGAAACAAGGATGGGTCATGACATAACCCCTCTCAGCATGACTCCCCCCCCCCCCCGATGTCCTTAAGATGCATACTAGCCCCAGATCACTCAGAGAAAGGTCTGGAAGAGGAAGGAGGAACAGGTAGACCTGGCAATGGAGAAGGGCACTGGGGCAACCAAAAAGGATAAAGCTGGAAGGAAAGAGGGGAAATAGCATTTGGGAGATACCTAGGAAAAAACATGAAACCAAGGAGTTACCGATCCAAGTGTAGTACTGAAAGATGATTTGTGTGAAGATAAGGAAGGAAAAGGAATTGTTTAACAACAGACAAAAATATAATTATATGGAGATAGTTGTAGTGGAATATATATTTCCTTGCATTGTTGTTGAATTTACACTGGCGTTTATTTGTTCTGGTATCTTACTACTTTATGTAACAATAGCAGATATATAGTTAATAACCATATGCATTCAATGTATGGGAAACATCTCATTTATAAGACATATTAAAGCTGCATGCTCATTAAAGAAAAAAATTCTACCGTAAATGAAGCATACACTAAATGAGTACAAGTAGGATAATTAGGGACTCTGCACACTTACTAATGAGTATGTGCAGGATAATTACGGACTCTGCGCACTTGCTAATGAGTACGTGTAGGATAACTACGGACTCCATGCACTTACTAATGAGTATGTGTAGGATAATTACGGACTCTGTCCACTTGCTAATGAGTATGTGTAGGATAACTATGGACTCCATGCACTTACTAATAAGTATGTGTAGGATAATTACAGACTCTGTGCACTTGCTAATGAGTATGTGTAGGATAATTACGGACTCTGCGAACTTACTAATGAGTACATGTAGGATAATTACAGAATCTACGCACTTAATGAGTATGTGTAAGATAATTACGGACTTTGTGCACTTACTAATGAGTATGTGTAGGATAATTACAGACTCTGTGCACTTGCTAATGAGTATGTGTAGGATAATTACGGACTCTGCGCACTTACTAATGAGTACATATAGGATAATTACAGAATCTATGCACTTAATGAGTATGTGTAAGATAATTACGGACTTTGTGCACTTACTAATGAGTATGTGTAGGATAATTACAGACTCTGCGCACTTACTAATGAGTATGTATAGGATAATTACAGACTCTGCGCACTTACTAATGAGTATGTGTAGGACAATTATGGACTCTGCGAACTTACTAATGAGTGTGTGTAGGATAATTACAAGCTCTGCGCACTTGCTAATGAGTATGTATAGGATAATTACGGACTCTGTGCACTTGCTAATGAGTATGTGTAGGATAATTACGGACTCTGCGCACTTACTAATGAGTACATATAGGATAATTACAGAATCTATGCACTTAATGAGTATGTGTAAGATAATTACGGACTTTGTGCACTTACTAATGAGTATGTGTAGGATAATTACAGACTCTGTGCACTTGCTAATGAGTATGTATAGGATAATTACAGACTCTGCACACTTACTAATGAGTACTTGTAGGATAATTACAGACTCTGCACACTTACTAATGAGTATATGTAGGATAATTACAGACTGTGCGCACTTACTAGTGAGAATGGGTAGGATAATTACGGACTCTGTGCACTTACTAATGAGTACATGTAGGATAATTACAGACTCTGCACACTTGCTAATGAGTATATGAAGGATAATTACGGACTCTGCGTACTTACTAGTGAGTATGTGTAGGATAATTATGGACTAGGCGCACTTACTAATGAGTATGTGTAGGATAATTACAGACTCTGTACACTTACTAATGAGTATGTGTAGGATAATTACAGACTCTCCGTACTTACTAATGAGTATGTGTAGGATAATTACAGACTCTGTACACTTACTAATGAGTATGTGTAGGATAATTACGGACACTGCGCACTTACTGATGAGTATGTGTAGGATAATTACAGACTCTGCACACTTACTAATGAGTACGTATAGGATAATTACAGACTCTGCACACTTACTAATGAGTACGTGTAGGATAATTACAGACTCTGAGCACTTACAAATGAGTATGTGTAGGATAATTATGGACTAGGTGCACTTACTAGTGAGTATGTGTAGGATAATTATGGACTAGGCGCACTTACTAATGAGTATGTGTAGGATAATTACAGACTCTGCACACTTGCTAATGAGTATATGAAGGATAATTACGGACTAGGTGCACTTACTAGTGAGTATGTGTAGGATAATTATGGACTAGGCGCACTTACTAATGAGTATGTGTAGGATAATTACGGACACTGCGCACTTACTGATGAGTATGTGTAGGATAATTACAGACTCTGCACACTTACTAATGAGTACGTATAGGATAATTACAGACTCTGCACACTTACTAATGAGTACGTGTAGGATAATTACAGACTCTGAGCACTTACAAATAAGTATGTGTAGGATAATTACGGACTAGGTGCACTTACTAATGAATATGTGTAGGATAATTACGGACACTGCGCACTTACTGATGAGTATGTGTAGGATAATTACAGACTGCACACTTACTAATGAGTACGTATAGGATAATTACAGACTCTGCACACTTACTAATGAGTATGTGTAGGATAATTACAGACTCTGCGCACTTACAAATGAGTATGTGTAGGATAATTAAGGACTCTGTGTACTTACTAGTGAGTATGTGTAGGATAATTACAGACTCTGCACACTTGTCCCTGATTGCAAAACACAGTGTGGGCACCCAAGGCCAATAAAATGTGAAGAGCTGGTATGCCAATACTTTATGGTGAGTAGTTGGTGGAGGTCACACATGCAAAACCTGAATACATAGACATTTGTGATAATTACTATATTATTCTGTGAATTCTGCAGCAAACATTTGAAAAAAATGGAAAGTACACTGAATGCACTTGGTCAGGACAGGGTTTTACAAGCTATATAGGAGGGTGATCTGCAAATTCTGCTAGTGTGATGTCAGTAAGAGTGTAATGTCATCTGGGGGAGGTATAGCAGACCCTCATCTGTGACATCTCTTTCCCAGTGAAAACTGTGCTCTCTTTCTTGCAGCCTGGAGTAACATGTTGGAACATAACCTTCAATATTCCCACTGTGTTCGGTTCCAAATGATCACAACAGTCACCATCATGGCTTTGTCATGCCACACTCATTTTCTCCACTCACTATCTAGCCCAGAATGTGTCTGCCTTACTGAAGCAGGGCATCCAAGATGTTATAGCTTTCTCAGGGAGAACAATTCTCTTATTTTGACTTCTGTGTCTTCTACAACATACAATTGTGTTCATATCAGGATATTAAAGTGTGGTGCAGCTATCCGGGACTTATCCCTAACAGTTATGGAAGCATCCACAACATATACATTGCTACAGTGGATATAAAATGTTTACACACCCATGTTAAAATGTCAGGTTTTTGTGATATAAAAAAATGAGACCACAATAAATCATTTCAAAACTTTTCCCACCTTTAATATGACCTATAACCTGTACAATTCAATTGAAAATACAAACAAATGTGTTAGGGGAAAAAATATAAAAAAATAAAAAAAGTACAATAAGCTGGTTGTGTAAGTGTGCATACCCTTAAACTAATACTTTGTTCTGTGTGCACTCCCTTAAACTAATCCTTTGTTGAAGTACGTTTTGATTTAATTATAGCATTCAGTCTTCTTGGGTAGCAGTCTATCAGCATGGCACATCTTGACAATATTTGCCCACTCTTCCTTGCAAAAGTGCTCCATATCTATCAGATTGCGAGGGCATCTGTTGTGCACAGCCCTCTTCAGGTCACCCCACAGATTTTCTATTGGATTTAGGTCTGGGTTCTGGCTGGGCCATTCTAAAACTAATTTACATCTGGTGAAACCATTCTTTTGTTGATTTGCATGTATGCTTGGGGTCATTGACGTGTTGAAAGGTGAAATTCCTCTTCATCTTCAGCTTTCTAGCAGAAACCAGAAGGTTTTGCATCAAACATGACTGGTATTTGAAACTGTTCATAATTCCCTCCACCTTGACTAAAGCCCCAGTTCCAGCTGAAGAAAAGCAACCCCAAAGCATGATACCGCCACCACCGTGCTTCTCCATGTTGAGGGTGTTCTTTTGGTGATCAAAGTATTGTTTTTGCGCCAAAACGTACCTTTTGGAATTGTGGCCAAAAAGTTCAACCTTGGTCTCATCAGACTATAGCACATTTTCCCACATGCTTTTGGGAGACTTGATGTATTATTTTGCAAATTTTAGCGGGACCTGGATTTTTTTTTATGTAAGAAAAGGCTTCCATCTTGCAACCCTACCCCATAGTCCAGACATATGGAGAATAGGGAAGATTGTTGTCACATGTAGTACACAACCAGTACTTGCCAGAAATTCCTGCAGCTCCTTCAGTGGTCTCTTGGCAGCCTCCCTGACCAGTTTTCATCCTGTCTTTTCATCAGTTTTGGGGGGACATCCAGTTCTTTGCAATGTTACTATTGTCCCATATTTTCTCCACTTTTTGATGACTGTCTTCACTGTGTTCCATGGTATATCCAAAGCTGTAGAATTTTTTTTGTACCCTTCTCCTGACTGATACCTTTCAACAATGAGATCTCTTTCATGCTTTGTAAGCTCTCTGTGAATAATGGCTTTTGCTGTAGCAGGCAACTGAGTAAATGTCAAGAAAATTCTACTAGGACAGCTGAACTTTATTTGGGGTTAAGCAAAGTCTCTTTAATTGATGGCAGGTGTGTACCCAAGAAGACTAAATGCTGTAATTAAATCAAAAGTTGCTTGAACAAAGTATTAGTTTAAGGGTGCGCACACACAACAATGTATTAGTTTAAGGGTGTGCACACTTATGCAACCAATGTATTGTACATTTTTTATTTTTTATATTTTTTCCCCTAACAGATTTGTTTGTTTTTCAGTTGAATTGTACATGTTATAGGTCACATTAAAGGTGGGAAAGGTTTTGAAATTATTTATTGTGGTCTCATTTTTATATCACAAAAACCTGACATTTTAACAGGGGTGTGTAAACTCTTTATATCCACTGTATATCAATTCATGGCAGTATACCCTTTAGACATTTTTCACTGGTCTCAGCATATTACACTGATCCTTATTTCTCAAAAATGTTCATAGACATTGTAATCAGCAAGCATAATAGAGACACTAACTCTCTCTCACACACACACACACACACACACACACACACACACACACACACACACACACACACACACACACACACACACACACACCTACATATAAGCAGCAGGTGTGACTTTCAAACCCTTATCCATGACACAGAACACAGTACAAGCCCTTCAGTTTAACTGCTATGGCAGCATCACAGGACTGGCGCACTTGTTTTTTGCCTAATGCATGTAGGTGTTCACCTGTAAGGATCAAGACTCTGATGTCTGACAAAAATCATGATTTACTACTATAAAATGTAGATAGTGTACATTAAAATGATGTGTTTTAGCCATAACAAATACACTTGTAGAGATAATGCATAACAGTAATCTGCTCACACAGTCACGGTACATATCTGTCTCCAGCTCACACAGTTACGGTACATATCTGTCTCCAGCTCACACAGTCACGGTACATATCTGTCTCCAGCTCACACAGTTACGGTACATATCTGTCTCCAGCTCACACAGTCACGGTACATATCTGTCTCCAGCTCACACAGTTACGGTACATATCTGTCTCCAGCTCACACAGTCACGGTACATATCTGTCTCCAGCTCACACAGTTACGGTACATATCTGTCTCCAGCTCACACAGTTACGGTACATATCTCCAGCTCACACAGTCACAGTACATATCTATCTCCAGCTCACACAGTTACGGTATATATCTCCAGCTCACACAGTTGCGGTATATATATCTCCAGCTCACACAGTTATGGTATACATCTCCAGCTCATGCAGTTACGGTACATATCTCCAGCTCACACAGTCACAGTATATATCTGCAGCTCACACAGTTACAGTACATATCTCCAGCTCACACAGTCACAGTACATATCCCCAGCTCACACAGGTATGGTACATATCTCCAGCTCACACAGTTACGGTACATATCCCCAGCTCACACAGGTATGGTACATATCTCCAGCTCACACAGTTATGGTACATATCTATCTCCAGCTCACACAGTTATGGTACATATCTCGAGCTCACACAGTTACGGTATATATCTCCAGCTCACACAGTTATGGTATACATCTCCAGCTCACACAGTTACGGTATATATCTCCAGCTCACACAGTTATGGTATATATCTCCAGCTCACACAGTTGCAGTACATATCTCCAGCTCACACAGTTACGGTACATACTTCCAGCTCACACAGGTATGGTACATATCTCCAGCTCACAAAGTTACGGCACATATCTCCAACTCACACAGTTCATAGGTTCATAGGTTCATATGTATATACTAGGCTAATGACCACAAGGGCCTTTTTAAGCCTAGCCATGCATCCCAAATCTCTGGCAAGTTCTGCTACCCTTGATAACTGTGAGCATGGGCCTGGGAGATGAACCATTTACAGGTTACCTGTGTCCATTAGAGACATAGGTGCCACACCAGGGATGAATTTCTGGTTTCCCATCCAATTGTCCAAGTTGCACTTGAATTGGGTTAGGGAGGGACTCTGCTCCACATGGGTAGGGAGCCTATTCCAGAGACAGGATAATTTCTGGGATACATATCTATCTCTTCATCAGGTCCTATTTTTATCACAGGCAAGGTTTAAGACTTTAGAATGGGTAATTCTGGTACTGTTTGTTTTGTGGATATGCAGGAGGTTCATCAGAGTGGGGTCTGACAATGCCCTGTATGCCAGGCATAGATCTCCCCTCAAAAGCCTGTAGGAGAGAGAATACAGGGATAGGGCCTTGAGGCAGTCTGCATAGGACATATTACTTATGCCCTATATTCTTTTAGTGAGGAATCTCTGTGGATGTTCCAGTTGTTGGATATGCCTGGTTAGGTACATACATACCAAAGGGGGCATTGTACTCAATGATAGGTCTGATGAATACCGAATACAGTGGAACAATGACTTCCTTGGATTTAGATGCCATACCTTTGTTTATAAGTTGTGCAATGTAGAATGATTTCCTCATCACTGTAGACATGTGATGATCAAAGGCTAGATTACAATCTATGTGTGTCCCTAAGTCCCTGACTAAGGGGTGTGTTGTCATTATGATAGTTACTAGATATGGATGACTTCCCAAGGGATACCATTATGCATTTCTTAGCATTTAGTTTTAGTCCATGACTCTGACATCAGTTGTTTGTCTGTGTCAGCCCCTCCTGGAAAACATTTGTGTCAGTGTGAGATTCAATAACAGCTCCTAATTTGCAGTCATCTGCACATTTAGTCAGCCAGAAACCACTGACATTGGCCTTGACTTCTGAGAAGTAAATGCCAAAAAGGAGCAGTCCAAGGACTGATCCCTGAGGGACTCCACTTGTGACTGGCCTCTTTGTAGAGATGGACTCCCCAATTCTAACTTCCTGGGTCCTGTCTGTGAGCCAGTTGGCTATCTACTGGGTGACATGTGGGTTTGTACCTAACCTCTTGAGTTTGTCAACAATGCCCGAGTGGGCTATTGTGTCAAATGCCTTGGCCAGGTCAAGATAGGCAGTGTGAACAATTCTGACCTCATCCATTGCTTTGGTTACCTTCTCAAAGATGTCTACCAGGTTGAGTGGACATAATCTGCCCTTGATGAAACCAAACTGGGTTGGGTCCAGTGTCTGGAGGTTTACTATATCTCTGCTGATCATCTCCATGAGAATTCTTTCCATGGCTTTACATGTAAGACTAGTGAGACTTATGGGTCTGTAGTTTCCAGGGTCTGTAAATGCCCACCTTTGTGCAGAGGGGTGCCTGTTGCTGTTCTCCATTCATGAGGCATGACGCCTGTTTGGGGGTTACAGTTAAATAGCAGTTCCAGATGGCCTGATACATCATGTTCCATGCTATTTAGAAGACATCCTGGAATATTGTCTGGGCCCATTGATGCAGTGTTCTTGGTCTTAGAGAGAGCATTAAGGACCTGTTCCCTAGTGATACTAGGGGGAGTTAGATTTGATTATATTTCCTGAGGGAAGGTTGAGGGGGATAGAGGAGTAAAGTTGGAGCTGAATTTATCAGCCAGGGGGTTTGCTATATCTTCTGGCTCAATATAGGTGGCTCCATTTACAAGGAGCTCTGCACACAATTGTGTATTGCCTTTGAGGTTGTGGACATAGCTAAAGAATGCTTTGTGGTTGTCATTGGCTTGGAAGGCCAAAAGTACCTCAAATTTGGCTTTGGTAGACTTTGTTTGCTCTCTGAGTTGTTTATTTAGTTTGATAAGAGTGCTTTTATCCTGCTGGGTGCTGCATCTCCTAATTTTTGCCATGATTTTCTTCCTTCTGTTATATAGCCAATTGATTTTGTGATTCCACCAGAGTGGCTTGTTTTTTTGAGTTAGTTCTGTACTTCTTCCTGGTGGGTACAACTGCCTCTATGCAGCTGTTAACATGCTTGTATAGGGTTTATGTGAGCAGTTCTGCATAGACAGCAGTGTTCACAGGATTTATGGGGGGTTGAAATTTTGCCAGATTCTTACTTAATAGCAGGAGGTTAGCCTTAGAGTAGTTCCTGAATATTCCAGGTTTAGCTGGGGGTCCAGGTTTTATTTTTACTTCAAAGGAGACCATTTTGTGGTCTGACTTTACTAGGGAAGACACTACACTAGGGGATGTGCAGCACTCTGCCATATTAGTGAGGATCAGATCCAGTATGGTTGTACTCCTGGTTGGTGTATTGACTATCTGGTCCAGGGAGTTTGTGTTTACAAAATCCAGGAATATCTGTGCCTGTACATTAGTGTTGTATAGGATTCCCAGTTAATAGTGGGGTAATTAAAGTCACCCATGAATATGGTATTGGGTTGGATGGTTAGTGTTTCTAATAAGTTTAAATACATAGTATAGGTTTCCTGGGTTATAGAGGGGGACCTATAGCTTGCAAGGAAGTGGTATTGGATTTTACCTATGGTGGTTTGAACATGGAGCAACTCAAGTGCATTGTCCTGTTTGACCAGCTTTGAAGAATATTTATTTTTGCTGTAAACAGAGGCAACTCCATCTTTAGTCCCTGCCTGTGAAGTAGCTGGCCTAAATGTGTGGAAGGCATTATAACCTTGCACTGTTGGTGTGCTTTCCATGGGTTTAAACCATGTCTCAGTGACCACACAGATATCAGCATTCTGTAGGGTAAAGAGAGCTTCTAGGGAGTGGAGCTTTTTGTTTATACTCCTAGCATTGAGCAGTAATATGTTTAGATTTTCTTAGTTTTGATTTGCAATGTCGGAAATACTTTCAATTTGGCAGTGCCTAAAAAAAGGCACTCTGGGTGAAGACAATGTTTTAGCTAATATTCGAAAGCCTAGAGGGGAGAGGTGCAGACTATCCCTGGCAAAGCAGCGTGGTTTGTTGACCATCTCCTTCCATGCTGACAAATATTGGACCCCCTTAGAATGACACCAGAAACTAAGCCAATTATTAAAGTCATTCATCTTTTGTTCGTATTGTGGCATCATCCCTGGAGAAGGTAAAATGCTGCTTAATGCTAGGCTCATACCAGCCTGGGACTCATATTCCATGAGGTCCATGATGTCTCCCTTCATATAGTCTGGGGAGATATGTCTCAGGTCATTTACTCCCACATGGACTATGACTGAGTCATACTGGTAATTGTGGTCCAATGACCTGGGTGCATGCATAATGTGGTAGATCCTAGCCCCTGATAAGCAACTGACCATTCAGCTGCAGATATGTACAGTTCTGGTACATATTTGCAGCTCACGCAGTTACATACAAATCTCCATCTCACACAGGTATGGTACATATCTCCAGCTCACACAGTTATGGCACATATCTCCATCTCACAAAAGGATGGTACATAGCTCCATCTCACACAAGGATGGTACATACCTCCAGCTGACACAGTTATGGTACATATCTGCAGCTCACATAGTTACTGTACATATCTTGAGCTCACACAGTTCTGGTACATATCTCCAGCTCACACAGTTATGGTACAGAGCTCCATCTCACACAGGTATAGTACATATCTCCAGCTCACACAGTTATGGTACATATTTCCACTTCACACAGTTACTGTATATCTCTCCAGCTCACACAGTTAGGGTACATATCTGCAGCTCACACAGTTACGGCACATATCTGCAGCTCACACAGGTACGGTACATATCACCAGCTCACACAGTTATGGTATATATCTGCAGCTCACACAGTTATGGTACATATCTCCAGCTCACACGGTTACGGTACATATCTGCAGCTCACACAGTTATGGTACATATCTCCAGCTCACACAGTTACGGTGCATATCTTTAGCTCACACAGTTACAGCACATATCTCTAGCTCACACAGTTCTGGTACATATTTGCAGCTCACACAGTTACGGTACATATCTGCAGCTCACACAGTAACTGTACATATCTCCAGCTCCCACAGCTATGGTACATATTTGCAGCTCACACAGTTACTATACATATTTTCAGCTCACACAGTTATGGTACATATTTCCATCTCACACAGTCACTGTACATATCTCCAGCTCACACAGTTACGGTACATATTTGCAGCTCGGACAGTTACTGTACATATCTCCAGCTCACACAGTTACTATACATATTTTCAGCTCACACAGGTATGGTACATATCTCCAGCTTACACAGTTACGGTACAGATCTCCAGCTCACACAGTTACTGTACATATCTCCAGCTCACACAGTTTATGGTACATATCTGCAGCTCACACAGTTACTGTACATATCTCCAGCTTACACAGTTAGGGTACATATCTCTAGCTCACACAGTTCTGGTACATATTTGCAGCTCAGACAGTTACTGTACATATCCCCAGCTCACACAGTTACGGTAAATATCTCCAGCTTACACAGTTACTGTACATATTTCCAGCTCACACAGTTTATGGTACATATCTGCAGCTCACACAGTTACTGTACATATCTCCAGCTCACACAGTTAGGGTACATATCTGTAGCTCACACATTTCTGGTACATATTTGCAGCTCACACAGTTACGGTACATATCTGCAGGTCACACAGTTATGGTACATATCTCCATCTCACACAGGTATGGTACATATCTCCAGCTCACACAGTTACAGTACATATCTGCAGCTAACACATTTATGGTACATATCTCCAGCTTACACAGTTACTGTACATATCTCTAGCTCACACAGTTACGGTACATATCTCCATCTCACACAGTTATGGTGCATATCTCCATCTCACACAGGTATGGTACATATCTCCAGCTCACACAGTTACAGTACATATCTCCATCTCACACAGGTATGATACATATCTCCAGCTAACACAGTTATGGTACATATCTCCATCTCACACAGTTATGGTACATATCTCTGGCTCACACAGTTGTGGTACATATCTCCAGCTCACACAGTTATGGTACATAGCTCCATCTCACACAGGTATGGTACATATCTCTAGCTCACACAGTTATGGTATATATCTCCAGCTCACACAGTTACTGTACATATCTCCAGCTCCCACAGTTACGGTACATATCTCCAGCTCACACAGTTACTGTACATTTCTCCAACTCACACAGTTTACGGTACATCTCTCCTTTTCACACAGTTACTGTACATATCTCCAGCTCACACAGTTATGGTACTTATCTCCAGCTCACACAGTTACAGTACATATCTCCAGCTCACATAGTTACTGTACATATCTCCAGCTCACACAGTTATGGTACATATCTCCAGCTCACACAGTTACTGTACATTTCTCCAACTCACACAGTTTATGGTACATCTCTCCTGCTCACACAGTTACTGTACATATCTCCAGCTCACACAGTTATGGTACTTATCTCCAGCTCACACAGTTACAGTACATATCTCCAGCTCACATAGTTACTGTACATATCTCCTGCTCACACAGTTACGGTACATATCTCCAGCTCACCCAGTTACAGTACATATCTATAGCTCACACAGTTATAGTACATATCTCCAGCTCACATAGTTACAGTACATATCTCCAGCTCACACAGTTATGGTACATATCTCCAGCTCACACAGTTATGTTACATATCTCCAGCTCACACAGTTCTGGTACATATCTTCAGCTCACACAGTTATGGTACATATCTGCAGCTCACACAGTTACTGTACATATCTCCAGCTCACAGAGTTATGGTACATATCTCCATCTCACACAGTTACTGTACATATCTCCAGCTCAGACAGTTACGGTACATATCTGCAGCTCACACAGTTACTGTACATATCTTCAGGTCACACAGGTATGGTACATATCTCCAGCTCACACAGTTATGGTACATATCTCCAGCTCACACAGTTACAGAACATATCTCCAGCTCACACAGTTCTGGTACATATTTGCAGCTCACACAGTTATGGTACATATCTGCAGCTCACACAGTTACTGTACATATCTCCAGCTCATACAGGTATGGTACATATCTCCAGCTCACACAGTTATGGCACATATCTCCAGCACACAGTTACTGTGCATATCTAAAGCTCACACAGTTATGGTACATATCTCCAACTCACACAGTTATGGTACATATCTGCAGCTCACACAGTTACGGTACATATCTGCAGCTCACACAGTTACGGTACATATCTCTAGCTCACACAGTTACGGTACATATCTGCAGGTCACACAGTTATGTTACATATCTCCAGCCCACAGAGTTATGGTACCTATCTCCAGCTCACACAGTTATGGTACATATCTCTATCTCACACAGTTACGGTACATATCTCCAGCTCACACAGTTCTGGTACATTTTTGCAGCTCACACAGTTATGGTACATATCTGCAGCTCACACAGTTACTGTACATATCTCCAGCTCACACAGATATGGCACATATCTCCAGCTCACACAGTTATGGCACATATCTCCAGCTCCACAGTTACTGTACATATCTAAAGCTCACAAAGTTATGGTACATATCTCCATCTCACACAGGTATGGTACATATCTCCAGCTTACACAGTTATGGTATACATCTTCAGCTCACACAGTTGCGGTACATATCTCCAGCTCTCACAGTTACGGTACATATCTCCATCTAACACAGGTATGGTACATATCTCCAGCTTACACAGTTATGGTATACATCTTCAGCTCACACAGTTGCGGTACATATCCCCAGCTCACACAGTTACGGTACATATATCTAGCTCACAAAGTTACTGCACATATCTCTCGCTCACATAGTTCTGGTACATGTTTGCAGCTCACGCAGTTCTGGTATATATTTGCAGCTCCAGCTCACACAGTTATGGCACATACCTCTAGCTCACACTGTTACGGTACATATCTCCATGTCACACAGTTATGGTATATATCTCCATCTCACACAGGTATGGTACATATCTCCAGCTCACACAGTTACAGTACATATCTGCAGCTAACACATTTATGGTACATATCTCCAGCTTACACATTTACTGTACATATCTCTAGCTCACACAGTTACGGTACATATCTCCATCTCACACAGGTATGGTGCATATCTCCATCTCACACAGTTATGGTACATATCTCCATCTCACACAGGTATGATACATATCTCTGGCTCACACAGTTATGGTACATTTCTCCAGGTCACACAGTTATGGTACATAGCTCCATCTCACACAGGTATGGTACATATCTCCAGCTCACACAGTTATGGTACATATCTCCAGCTCACACAGTTACTGTACATATCTCCAGCTCACACAGTTACGGTACATATCTCCAGCTCACACAGTTACTGTACATTTCTCCAACTCACACAGTTTATGGTACATCTCTCCTGCTCACACAGTTACTGTACATATCTCCAGCTCACATAGGTATGATACATATCTCCAGCTAACACAGTTATGGTACATATCTCCATCTCACACAGTTATGGTACATATCTCTGGCTCACACAGTTATGGTACATATCTCCAGGTCACACAGTTATGGTACATAGCTCCATCTCACATAGGTATGGTACATATCTCCAGCTCACACAGTTATGGTACATATCTCCAGCTCACACAGTTACTGTACATATCTCCAGCTCACACAGTTACGGTACATATCTCCAGCTCACACAGTTACTGTACATTTCTCCAACTCACACAGTTTATGGTACATCTCTCCTGCTCACACAGTTACTGTACATATCTCCAGCTCACACAGTTATGGTTCTTATCTCCAGCTCACACAGTTACAGTACATATCTCCAGCTCACATAGTTACTGTACATATCTCCAGTTCACACAGTTACGGTACATATCTCCAGCTCACACAGTTATTGTACATTTCTCCAACTCACACAGTTTATGGTACATCTCTCCTGCTCACACAGTTACTGTACATATCTCCAGCTCACACAGTTATGGTACTTATCTCCAGCTCCCACAGTTACAGTACATATCTCCATCTCACATAGTTACTGTACATATCTCCAGCTCACATAGTTACTGTACATATCTCCAGCTCACACAGTTACGGTACATATCTCCAGCTCACACAGTTACGGTACATATCTGCAGCTCACACAGTTATGGTACATATCTCCAGCTCACATAGTTACAGTACATATCTCCAGCTCACACAGTTATGGTACATATCTCCAGCTCACATAGTTATGTTACATATCTCCAGCTCATACAGTTATGTTACATATCTCCAGGTCACACAGTTCTGGTACATATCTTCAGCTCACACAGTTATGGTAAATATCTGCAGCTCATACAGTTACTGTACATATCTCCAGCTCACACAATTACGGTACATATCTGCAGCTCACACAGTTACTGTACATATCTCCAGCTCACACAGTTATGGTACATATCTCCATCTCACACAGTTACTGTACATATCTCCAGCTCACACAGTTACGGTACATATCTGCAGCTCACACAGTTACTGTACATATCTTCAGGTCACACAGGTATGGTACATATCTCCAGCTCACACAGTTATGGTACATATCTCCAGCTCACACAGTTACAGAACATATCTCCAACTCACACAGTTACTGTACATATCTCCAGCTCACACAGTTTATGGTACATCTCTGCAGCTCACACAGTTACTGTACATATCTCCAGCTCACACAGTTATGGCACATATCTCCAACTCACACAGTTATGTTACATATCTCCAGCTTACACAGTTCTGGTACATATCTGCAGCTCACACAGTTACGGTACATATCTCTAGCTCACACAGTTGTGGTACATATCTGCAAGTCACACAGTTATGTTACATATCTCCAGCCCACAGAGTTATGGTATCTGTCTCCAGCTCACACAGTTATGGTACATATCTCTATCTCACACAGTTACGGTACATATCTGCAGCTCACACAGTTCTGGTACATATTTACAGCTCACACAGTTATGGTACATATCTGCAGCCCACACAGTTACTGTACATATCTCCAGCTCACACAGATATGGTACATATCTCCAGCTCACACAGTTATGGCACATATCTCCAGCTCACACAGTTACTGTACATATCTAAAGCTCACAAAGTTATGGTACATATCTCCAGCACTCACAGTTATGTTACATATCTCCAGCTCACACAGTTCTGGTACATATCTGCAGCTCACACAATTACGGTACATATCTCCAGCTCACACAGGTATGGTACATATCTGCAGCTCACACAGTTACTGTACATATCTCCAGCTCTCACAGTTACGGTACATAACTCTGTCTCACACAGGTATCGTACATATCTGCAGCTCACACAGTTACTGTACTTATCTCCAGCTCACACAGATATGGTACATATCTCCAGCTCACACAGTTATGGCACATATCTCCAGCTCCACAGTTACTGTACATATCTAAAGCTCACAAAGTTATGGTACATATCTCCAGCTCACACAGGTATGTTACATATCACCAGCTCACACAGTTCTGGTACATATCTGCAGCTCACACAGTTACGGTACATATCTCCAGCTCACACAGTTATGGTACATATCTCCATCTCACACAGGTATGGTACATATCTCCAGCTCACACAGTTATGGTACATATCTCCATCTCACACAGGTATGGTACATATCTCCAGCTTACACAGTTATGGTATACATCTTCAGCTCACACAGTTGCGGTACATATCTCCAGCTCTCACAGTTACGGTACATATCTCCATCTCACACAGGTATGGTACATATCTCCAGCTTACACAGTTATGGTATACATCTTCAGCTCACACAGTGTTGTGGTACATATCCCCAGCTCACACAGTTACGGTACATATATCTAGCTCACAAAGTTACTGCACATATCTCTCGCTCACATAGTTCTGGTACATGTTTGCAGCTCACTCAGTTCTGGTATATATTTGCAGCTCCAGCTCACACAGTTATGGCACATACCTCTAGCTCACACTGTTACGGTACATATCTCCATGTCACACAGTTATGGTACATATCACCATCTCACACAGGTATGGTACATATCTCCAGCTCACACAGTTACAGTACATATCTGCAGCTAACACATTTATGGTACATATCTCCAGCTTACACAGTTACTGTACATATCTCTAGCTCACACAGTTACAGTACATATCTCCATCTCACACAGGTATGGTGCATATCTCCATCTCACACAGGTATGGTACATATCTCCAGCTCACACAGTTACAGTACATATCTGCAGCTAACACATTTATGGTACATATCTCCAGCTTACACAGTTACTGTACATATCTCTAGCTCACACAGTTACGGTATATATCTCCATCTCACACAGGTATGGTGCATTTCTCCATCTCACACAGGTATGGTACATATCTCCAGCTCACACAGTTACGGTACATATCTCCATCTCACACAGGTATGATACATATCTCTGGCTCACACAGTTATGGTACATATCTCCAGGTCACACAGTTATGGTACATAGCTCCATCTCACACAGGTATGGTACATATCTCCAGCTCACACAGTTATGGTACATATCTCCAGCTCACACAGTTACTGTACATATCTCCAGCTCACACAGTTATGGTACATATCTCCAGCTCACACAGTTACTGTACATTTCTCCAACTCACACAGTTTATGGTACATCTCTCCTGCTCACACAGTTACTGTACATATCTCCAGCTCACACAGGTATGACACATATCTCCAGCTAACACAGTTATTGTACATATCTCCATCTCACACAGTTATGGTACATATCTCTGGCTCACACAGTTATGGTACATATCTCCAGGTCACACAGTTATGGTACATAGCTCCATCTCACACAGGTATGGTACTTATCTCCAGCTCACACAGTTATGGTACATATCTCCAGCTCACACAGTTACTGTACATATCTCCAGCTCACACAGTTACGGTACATATCTCCAGCTCACACAGTTACTGTACATTTCTCCAACTCACACAGTTTATGGTACATCTCTCCTGCTCACACAGTTACTGTACATATCTCCAGCTCACACAGTTATGGTACTTATCTCCAGCTCACACAGTTACAGTACATATCTCCAGCTCACATAGTTACTGTACATATCTCCAGCTCACACAGTTACGGTACATATCTCCAGCTCACACAGTTACTGTACATTTCTCCAACTCACACAGTTTATGGTACATCTCTCCTGCTCACACAGTTACTGTACATATCTCCAGCTCACACAGTTATGGTACTTATCTCCAGCTCCCACAGTTACAGTACATATCTCCATCTCACATAGTTACTGTACATATCTCCAGCTCACATAGTTACTGTACATATCTCCAGCTCACACAGTTATGGTACATATCTCCAGCTCACACAGTTACGGTACATATCTGCAGTTCACACAGTTATGGTACATATCTCCAGCTCACATAGTTACAGTACATATCTCCAGCTCACACAGTTATGGTACATATCTCCAGCTCACATAGTTATGTTACATATCTCCAGCTCACACAGTTATGTTACATATCTCCAGGTCACACAGTTCTGGTACATATCTTCAGCTCACACAGTTATGGTAGATATCTGCAGCTCACACAGTTACTGTACATATCTCCAGCTCACACAGTTACGGTACATATCTGCAGCTCACACAGTTACTGTACATATCTCCAGCTCACACAGTTATGGTACATATCTCCATCTCACACAGTTACTGTACATATCTCCAGCTCACACAGTTACAGAACATATCTCCAACTCACACAGTTACTGTACATATCTCCAGCTCACACAGTTTATGGTACATCTTTGCAGCTCACACAGTTACTGTACATATCTCCAGCTCACACAGTTACGGTACATATCCCTTGTTCACACATTTCTGGTACATATTTGCAGCTCACACAGTTACGGTACATATCTGCAGGTCACACATTTATTTTACATATCTCCAGCCTACAGAGTTACGGTACATATCTCCAGCTCACACAGTTACGGTACATATCTCTAATTCACACAGTTATGGTACATATCTCCAGCTCACACAGTTCTGGTACATATTTGCAGCTCACACAGTTATGGTACATATCTGCAACTCACATAGTTACTGTACATATCTCCAGCTCACACAGTTATGGCACATATCTCCAACTCACACAGTTATGTTACATATCTCCAGCTTACACAGTTCTGGTACATATCTGCAGCTCACACAGTTACGGTACATATCTCTAGCTCACACAGTTGTGGTACATATCTGCAAGTCACACAGTTATGTTACATATCTCCAGCCCACAGAGTTATGGTACCTGTCTCCAGCTCACACAGTTATGGTACATATCTCTATCTCACACAGTTACGGTACATATCTGCAGCTCACACAGTTCTGGTACATATTTACAGCTCACACAGTTATGGTGCATATCTGCAGCCCACACAGTTACTGTACATATCTCCAGCTCACACAGATATGGTACATATCTCCAGCTCACACAGTTATGGCACATATCTCCAGCTCACACAGTTACTGTACATATCTAAAGCTCACAAAGTTATGGTACATATCTCCAGCGCTCACAGTTATGTTACATATCTCCAGCTCACACAGTTCTGGTACATATCTGCAGCTCACACAATTACGGTACATATCTCCAGCTCACACAGATATGGTACATATCTGCAGCTCACACAGTTACTGTACATATCTCCAGCTCTCACAGTTACGGTACATAACTCTGTCTCACACAGGTATCGTACATATCTCCAGCTCACACATTTACGGTATACATCTCCAGCTCACACAGTTACAGTACATATCTCCAGCTCACACAGTCACGGTATATATCTCCAGCTCACATAGTTACGGTACATATATCTAGCTCACACAGTTACTGCACATATCTCTCGCTCACATAGCTCTGGTACATGTTTGCAGCTCACGCAGTTCTGGTACATATTTGCAGCTCCAGCTCACAAAGTTACGGCACATACCTCTAGCTCACACAGTTATGGTACATATCTCCATCTCACACAGTTATGGTACATATCACCATCTCACACAGGTATGGTACATATCTCCAGCTCACGCAGTTACAGTACAAATCTAAAGCTAACACCTTTACGGTACATATCTCCAGCTTACACAGTTACTGTACATATCTCTAGCTCACACAGTTACGGTACATATCTCCATCTCACACAGTTATGGTACATATCTCCATCTCACACAGGTATGGTACATATCTCCAGCTAACACAGTTATGGTACATATCTCCATCTCACACAGTTACTGTACATATCTTCATCTCTAGCAGTTATGGTACATATCTCCAACTCACACAGTTACTGTACATATCTAAAGCTCACACAGTTACAGTACATATCTCCAGCTCACACAGTTACTGTACATATCTCCAGCTCACACAGTTATGGTACATATCTGCAGCTCACACAGTTATTGTACATATCTCCATCTCACACAGTTATGGTACATATCTCTGGCTCACACAGTTATGGTACATATCTCCATCTCACACAATTATGGTACATAGCTCCATCTCACACAGGTATGGTACATATCTCCAGCTCACACAGTTACGGTAAATATCTGCAGCTCACACAGTTACTGTACATATCTCGAGCTTACACAGTTCTGGTACATATCTCCATCTCACACAGTTATGGTACATAGCTCCATCTCACACAGGTATGGTACATATCTCCAGCTCACACAGTTATGGTACATATCTCCAGCTCACACAGTTACTGGACATATCTCCAGTTCACACAGTTACGGTACATATCTCCAGCTCACACAGTTACTGTACATATCTCCAACTCACACAGCTACTGTACATATCTCCAGCTCACACAGTTACGGTACTTAACTCCAGCTCACACAGTTACGGTACATATCTCCAGCTCACACAGTTACTGTACATATCCCCAGCTCACACAGTTACGGTACATATCTCCAGCTCAGCCAGTTACGGTACATATCTGCAGCTCACACAGTTATGGTATATATCTCCAGCTCACACAGTTACAGCACATATCTCCAGCTCGCACAGTTACGGTACATATCTCCAGCTCACACAGTTATGTTACATATCCCCAGCTCACACAGTTATGGTACATATCTGCAGCTCACACAGTTATGGTACATATCTCTAGCTCACACAGTTACTGCACATATCTCTTGCTCACACAGTTCTGGTACATATTTGCAGCTCACACAGTTAAGGTACATATCTCCAGCTCACACAGTTATTGTACATATCAGCAGCTCACACAGTTACTTTACATATCTCCAGCTCACACAGTTATGGTACATATCTCTATCTCACACAGTTATGGTACATATCTCCATCTCACACAGGTATGGTACATATCTCCAGCTCACACAGTTACAGTACATATCTAAAACCTACACATTTACGGTACATATCTCCAGCTTACACAGTTACTGTACATATCTCTAGCTCACACAATTACGGTACATATCTCCATCTCACACAGTTATGGTACATATCTCCATCTCACACAGGTATGATACATATCTCCAGCTAACACAGTTATGGTACATATTTCCATCTCACACAGTTACTGTACATATCTTCGTCTCTAACAGTTATGGTACATATCTCCAGCTCACACAGTTACTGTACATATCTAAAGCTCACACAGTTACAGTACATATCTCCAGCTCACACAGTTACTGTACATATCTCCAGCTCACACAGTTACGGTACATATCTGCAGCTCACACAGTTACTGTGCATATCTCCAGCTCACACAGGTATGGTACATATCTCCATCTCACACAATTATGGTACATAGCTCCATCTCACACAGGTATGGTACATATCTCCATCTCACACAGTTACGGTACATATCTCCGGCTCAAACAGTTATGTTACATATCTCCAGCTCACACAGTTACTGTACATATCTAAAGCTCACACAGTTACAGTACATATCTCCAGCTCACACAGTTACTGTACATATCTCCAGCTCACACAGTTACGGTACATATCTGCAGCTCACACAGTTACTGTACATATCTCGAGCTTACACAGTTCTGGTACATATCTCCATCTCACACAGTTATGGTACATATCTCCAGCTCACACAGTTATGGTACATATCTCCAGCTCACACAGTTACTGTACATATCTCCAGTTCACACAGTTATGGTACATATCTCCAGCTCACACAGTTACTGTACATATCTCCAACTCACGCAGCTACTGTACATATCTCCAGCTCACACAGTTACGGTACTTAACTCCAGCTCACACAGTTACGGTACATATCTCCAGCTCACACAGTTACTGTACATATCCCCAGCTCACACAGTTACGGTACATATCTCCAGCTCAGACAGTTACGGTACATATCTGCAGCTCACACAGTTATGGTCTATATCTCCAGCTCACACAGTTACAGCACATATCTCCAGCTTACACAGTTACGGTACATATCTCCAGCTCACACAGTTATGTTACATATCCCCAGCTCACACAGTTATGGTACATATCTGCAGCTCACACAGTTATTGTACATATCAGCAGCTCACACAGTTATGGTACATATCTCCAGCTCACACAGTTATGGTACATATTTCCATCTCACACAGATACGGTACATATCTCCAGCTCACACAGTTACGGTACGTATTTACAGCTCAGACAGTTACTGTACATATCTCCAGCTCACACAGTTACGGTACATATCTGCAGCTCACACAGTTACTGTACATATCTTCAGCTCACACAGGTATGGTACATATCTCCAGCTCACACAGTTACGGTACATATCTCCAGCTCACACAATTACTGTACATATCTCCAGCTCACACAGTTACGGTACATATCTGCAGCTCACACAGTTACTGCACATATGTCCAGCTCACACAGTTTATGGTACATATCTCTAGCTCACACAGTTACTGCACATATCTCTAGCTCACACAGTTCTGGTACATGTTTGCAGCTCACACAGTTACAGTACATATCTCCAGCTCACACAGTTATGAAACAACTTCTAGCAAGATGGCAGCGAATTAATATTGAGACAGGCTTCGCTTACATGCGACTGTTACTTGATTATTTCAGTCCAGAGGAGCAAACTTTAATATAAGAAGTGAAAGGTTTACAGTAGCAATTGGAAACTGGCTACATAGAGGAGCGGTACAGGCAAAGAATGGATGACATGTATTGTAGTTTTTCAACAGTCAATCAAAAGCTACAACAGCAAAAAGCCAAACAATTGCAGAGAGACTATAACGACTTTGCTAAAGGGCAGATTTTTTGTTTGGCCCAGGGAACAAGTTTCATTGATTTCCACGATGACTCAGGGAGCAGCTGTAGAGATGAAGGGGAGAGGTTTACAACACAGGCAGCCCAGACGGGGGAGTGCTAGTACGGCTTCACGACACATTCATGTCAACGAATGATGAGTTTCATCATTTGTGAACACTACACATAGTGAAACTGTGCAGCCAGGGTCTACCGAAACCATCAAACGGAGCTCAAATCAAAGACCATCCTGTAGTCACATTACAGAATTAGAGCCTTTGGGTAATGTTACTCAAGGGGCGAGTAGTAATTCTACAATAAAACCCAATGTGATACAAGCAGCATTGAACACTGAACGTTGTTTGGAAACAGGAGCCAGGCCTAAGGTTCATCAGGCAACCAAAGGAACTGGTAGTTTTTTAGTCAGTCTCCCAGCACCGGTCAAGAAGAAAGGAGACTGGGTGCATTTACAGCAAGATTCCAGGCTCAACAGGAAAAGGAGGACCTCACAGTGACTGATCATAATATTGTTTTTAATTTATCTAAACATGTACTTTCTGGTGATAAATTGTTTGTACTTAACAAGGGGTTAACGTTTGTACTTAGTGTTGAAAGTTGTTTTAGTGATGTCATTTTAGACCTTTTATTATTTGGCAGGAATTTGATGCTTAGAAATATGTTTGGTGATCAGGCTGTCTCTGTGGGCCACACTTCACTAAGGCATCCTAGCACCTTTGTACCGATTTTTAATCACACTGTTAACACTTTTATAAAGGTTTGTGAGCAGGACATTTTAGACTATCTAACTACTACACACGCAAGGAGCTTCTATAATCTGTCAGTAGTGCAGCGGCAGGCATTGAAAGATCTGCAGAGTAATGAAGATATTATCATCAAGGGTGCAGATAAGGGAGGAGCAGTGGTAGCCTTGGATAGAGAATACTATTCATATAAGTTGTCAGAATTGTTGTCTGACACATTGACTTATACCCACATTTCTCCCATCACCCTAAAAGGGATTATTTCTGAAGTTAGAACTGTCCTGAAGAGATTGTTAGCAGAAGGAATGATGGACAGAGAGCTATTTGATTTTCTATGGATAGAACATCTGGTGACACCGTTTTTTAAAGCTCTCCCGAAGATGCACAAGGACCCTATTGACACCCCCCGAGACCTATCGTCTCAGGAAGGGGATGGATCACTGAAAATATGTCCATATGGTTAGAATGTCTGTTGAGACCATGTACAACAGAGTTTACGGAGATACTGAGAGATTCAGGACATTTTTTAACTACATTAAAGGAGAATGTAGAAGCGAAGGAGGCCAGGCAGTATATAACGGTAACACTTGATATACAGAGTCTTTTTACTGTGATCAATAACAACTATGGCATAGATGTCACAACACAGTTGCTCAAGGAATCAAGTATTATAGGGGAGGATAAGCTTAAATTGATGACAAAGATGTTGAGGATGGTCCTGGAATATAATGTTTTTTATGTGAAGGATGTTATTATAGGCAGACACAGGGGGTAGCCATGGGCACCCCCTGTGCGAACACCTATACCAACTTAGTCCTAGTATTCTGGGAAAAGCATTATGTACTAGGGGAACAGATTATGGTGAAGGATAAGATACATCTTTACATGCAATTCGTGGGTGATATTTTTTTGTTGTGGGTGGGAATGAGGCAGAGCTGATTGACTTTGTCAACTACATGGGTACATCTACCACATTCTTTAAATTTTCTATGAAGCACTCAACTACAGAGATAGATTTTCTAGACATCAGATTGATACAAGATGCAAGGGACTTTAATATGACACTTTTCAGAAACCAATGTTGGAAAAATAGCTTGCTGGCACGAGACAGCATGCATCCTCAGTTCACCTTCAATAATATTATTAAGGGTCAATTGGATAGGATTAACAGGTTATGTACTGAAGAGCAAGATTTTGAGACAAAAATACATGAGTTACAAGATCATTTTGTGAATAGGGGTTATAATGAACTGCAAGTGGGGCAGACTCTAGCCAGACAGAAGGTTCATAGGCAAAGTAAAATGCGACCATGGTTAGGTTCAGGTGGAGCTGATAGGAGTTTTTCCACCATTGGTAATTCATCAAATAGATGCCCCAGGTTCATGCTCACCTATAGTAGCAATATACATGGTGTCTGTGATATTATTAGAAATAATTGGAAAATACTTACTTCAGATGAGAAGTTGTCTACTATTGCAGGGGCTACACCGTCATTTGGGTTCAGACGGAACAAGACCTTAAGGATTTGTTTAATAGAGAGGGTGGCAGAGTTTCTAGACAGATGACTATGAGAAAAGGGACAAGGCCATGTGGTTCTTGCAAGGCATGTAGTTATATCAGCTCTGCGACTACATTCACCCATCCCCCATACAGCTAGAACTTATAATTTTGCAGTGAATGCAAACTGTAGATCCATGAACGTGATATACCTAGTCACATGTCAGTTCTGCAGTAGTTATTATGTAGGCAAAACCAACTGCATGTTAAAAACTAGGATTTTGAATAATTTATCAGCTATTAGGCTCAGAAATGAACATAATGCACTTTACAGACACATTCTAGCTGCTTCAGGACATGCATTTAAATTTCAGGTTATTAGCCTCATACCACAAGGAAACAGAAGGGGTGATACTGTTAACAGAACAGAATGTGAAGAGGCTAAATGGTTATAGAATTGACAGCACATAGACAGCCTGGTCTCAATGAAGTCATTCCTATTAAGCCAGTCTTAAAGAAAAGGCGGCTTCAATACTGAACACTGATTGGTTAATTATAGTTTAAAATGCTTTTTGCTTGTATCTCCATTTGTCTGAAGAAGGGTAGTCACCCGAAAGCGCTTACAATACTGTGTCTGGATTTTATTTTGTTTTTTATCTGCCATCGTATTTATCTGAAGAATAAATTATTTCCATATTATTTGGTAACTGCTTTTTTCTCTTTAGCTCACACAGTTACTGCACATATCTCCAGCTCACACAGTTCTGGTACATATTTGCAGCTCACACAGTTACGGTACATATCTGCAGCTCACACATTTATGGTACATATCTCCAGCTCACACAGTTATGGTACATATCTCTAGCTCACACAGTTACTGCACATATTTCTAGCTCACACAGTTCTGGTACATATTTGCAGCTCACACAGTTATGGTACATATCTGCAGCTCACTGTTACGGTACATATGTCCAGCTCACACAGTTATGGTACATATGTCCATCTCACACAGGTATGGTACATATCTGCAGCTCACACAGTTATGTTACATATCTCCACCTTACACAGTTACGGTACATATCTCCAGCTCACACAGTTACGGTACATATCTCCAGCTCACACAGTTATGGTATATATCTCCATTGGGAATAAACATATTTGTCCAAGGCTACCATTCATATGTTATAGCAGGGTGTGACCCCTTATTAGGATGTGGAAAGTGGTGGATATTTCCAAGATTTAGATTATTTGCTTGTAAAATGGAAGATATCAACAGAACATGCTGAAGCATTATTCTGTAAAACAGTTTATTATGCCATAGTTTGTGAAGGTTACTTGATAGAAAATGAAATTTCAAAAATGTGAAATGTTGTATATGTACAGAACATATGCCCAAAGGAGTGCAATATATGTAAGATATACAAATGTGAGGAACATAATAGGACTAACAAAATTGATTGACACGTGTTGTATTTTATTGCAAATGCACTAAAGTATAATACACTTCAGTTAAAATAGGAATACCCATGGATTCTGTCATAATCCTCCAAAATCCACAATAATATTTTAATGATAATGGTCATAAGAAAGCCATAAGAGTAAAAATAAAGTTAGGGTGCAGCGGTTAGCGTTGTCGCCTCACAGCAAGAGGTTCTCCCATTCGATTCTCGGCTGGAGCGCCTTCTGTGTGGAGTCTGCATGTCTTCCCCACGGTTGAGTGATGCTAAAGACATTTAGGTAGGCGCGAGCGTGAATGGGCATGCCTTCTTTGAAGGTTGGGCGTCGGGCTGGCAACTCGGCACCATAAAAATCCACTGACAACCATGAGCAGACCGGAGTTCCGCTGTGGCGACCCCTAACCGGGAAAAGCTGAAAGGCTTTTATATTCAGATTATAGGAGATTAAAGACAGATAGTAGAACATTGACTGAAAAAAAAATATGAAGTGAAATCCAACCATATAACTCAGCAATATAAGTAAAACATGTTCAATCTATAGTTATGCAGAGTACTCAGCAAATATTAACCAAAATAACTAAAAGTTGTAGTAGGAAACTTACATTATACATATGAAAATGTTTCAAGATATTGGTGAAATTAAAAGTGTACACTCTTGATTTAAGTTCCACTTACCTAAACTATAATTCATGAGTTTAATTTACTGGAATGTAAACGAACAATAGTAAAAGTATAAAATAATATAGCATCTCCTAAAGTGAGTTTTTCCAACTGGGGAAAAAGGAAACCAAGAATACCTGACTTAATTTGCATTTGTGCCATACATAATTAATGAGGTTCATTAGTATAGAATATTTCTGAATGGTAGCTGCATACTTTGGTGTAAACTGTCAGATTTCAGTGCATCAGCCTATAGGTCAACATATATGTCTATAGTTCAACACACATGCCAAGTATTAGCCCATGTCTGACTAGGTGTACAGGACATCCTTGTGACTTCCACCAAAAGGCAGATGCCAACCATACTGTATCAAATTTAAAACGTGATACTGAAACTATTCCAGATCATTCCTTTGCTACCTGTGAACTGAGTGGTATCTCAGTAAATAATTTTTTCATTGGGTTGTTAACTGCTACCCGGAGTGAAGACATTGATGGAAAGATGACTGTTGCACATCCAAGTGACCAGTGGATGGATGAGGAGACCTTGCAGGTGCTGTGTATTCATATGGGACATGAGCTGAGGAGTACAGAGCTAGAGACAGGAACTTTCTGATGACTGATGTATGGAACAGGATTGCCAGGCAACTTTGTGGATGGACAGGGATGCATTAGACAGGTGTGCAGGTCTGTCATTAATACAGTGACCTTAACAGGAATTAGTCAGAGCAACTTTGTTATTAGATTGTCCAGGAATGAAGAAAACTTACAGAGGCCTACAGTAAGTGAGATATTCCACACCTTAATACCTTCTCTTATAGCTACCAAATGAAACATAGTGAATTTTGTCTGTTGTAAAACTTTAATTACTGCAACATGTTGTTCACTCATATTATATTAAAAACTAATAATATCATATAACAAAGTTTAAACTTAGCAATTGTTCAACATGTAGCTGAATACATTTATGTTTATATTCATGTTGTCTTATTGAAATAAAAGGCAAGTGTGTAAATTTCATCTTCGCTAAATGCAGTACTATGTCTGCATTAGTGTTATGCTCACCGTATATCTTAGTAATACAGAGGCAGGCGGCAAATAACCCAGATTTCTGCAAGAATCTGTTGTGTTTCTTCATTAATTCAGCATATGTATATTAAAAAAGTAAACTAACAAAATATGTGTATGTGTATGTGATAGGACTGAACATGCCAAACTAACAAAGGAAGCCTAACAGGTATGTTATCTGCCCTTGATATGTACAGGCAGTACAGCTGTGAGCTCAGTACTGAGTTAAAAAGTTAATTTACGTTACGGTTAGCATTACTTTATTGCTTGTCATTTATTCCTGTAATATATTGTTAGGCCATGAATGACTCAGCATTTTGCAGCTATCTGTAAAATCCGTAAAAATTTGTCAAAACTCATTAGCATGTGTACTTGTGATTTTTTTTTTATTTTTCTACTCTAACGCTTGTTATTTTTGAGGCTAATAAGAATATCATCAGATTGTTCACATCAGACTTGTAATAATAATTTTGTATGAGAGTGTTGAGCAAGAACACTACATAGATGACTCAGCAAGAAATGCATTTGAGCTTGATGCTAATAAAAATTAAAATGGTGTGTTCAGTACCTGATTATACTGTTAAGTTACTGTCATGTTACAAGTAGTATAATCATGTCATCTATCACATAGTGGTGGGGTACAAATGATTCAGCGTTCTGCAGTTATCCGTACTGTGTCCACTTTTGGAAATGGGAGTGTGCATCTGAAAGAATGATTGCATGTCTTCTTCTACTTTCCTTCTCAGTGTAATTGTCTGTCTTTGTGAGGGTTGATTAAGGATGTTAAATCGCACATGTAGTTCAACCTGAAAAATATACTTCAGCTTCGTGCGTAATTATTTGTAACAGTGTGCATAATAACAGTTACAGAGGTGACCTTATTTGAACACGAGGGCAATAATAATTACTGCTGCCCATTGCTGCTTCCTTTGTGTAGGAAGTGAATGACTAAGCACTCTGTCGTAATCTGTAAAACTCTGCAAGTACTACCTGTACTGTAGTGATGTGAGTAATGTACATTGCATGTGTTAATTTTACCTATATATGTGAAACACACACACACACACACACACACACACACATATATATATATATATATATATATATATATATATATATATATATATATATATATATATATCTACAGTGGATATAAAACATTTACACAGCCCTGTTAAAATGCCAGGTTTTTGTGATATAAAAAAATGAGACTACAATAAATAATTTCAAAACTTTTTCCACCTTTAATGCGACCTATAACCTGTACAATTCAATTGAAAAACAAACAAATCTGTTAGGGAAAAAATATAAAAAATAAAAAATGCAGAATAAGCTGGTTGCATAAGTGTGCACACCCTTAAACTAATACTTTGTTGAAGCACCTTTTGCTTTAATTACAACATTCACACTTCTTGGGTACACACCTGCCATCAGTTAAAGAGACTGATTAACCCCAAATAAAGTTTAGCTGTCCTAGTAGGATTTTGCTGACATTTACTTAGTTGCCTGCTGCAGCAAAAGCCATGGTTTGCAGAGAGCTTACAAAGCATCATAGGTATCTCATTGTTGAAAAGTATCAGTCAGGAGAAGGGTACAAACAAATTTCCACAACATTGAATATACCATGGGACACAGTGAAGACAATCATCAAAAAGTGGAGAAAATATGGGACAACAGTGACTCTGCAAAGAACTGGACTTCTCTCCAAAACTGATAAAAAGGCATGACAAAAACTGGTCAGGGAGGCTGCCAAAAGACCTACAGCAACAGTGAAGCAACTATAGGAATTTCTGGCAAGTACTGGTTGTGTACTACATATGACAACAATCACCCATATTCTCCATATGTCTGGCCTATAGGGTAGGGTTGCAAGTTGGAAGCCTTTTCTTACACAGAAAAATATCTAGACCCAGCTAAAATTTGCAAAACAATACATCAAGTCTCTCAAAAGCATGTGGGAAAATGTGTTATGGTCTGATGAGACCAAGGTTGAACTTTTTGGCCACCATTCCAAAAGGTACGTTTGGCGCAAAAACAACACTTGATCACCAAAAGAACACCATCCCCACGGTGAAGCATGGTGGTGTCAGTATCATGCTTTGGGATTGCTTTTCTTCAGCTGGAACTGGGGGTTTAGTTAAGGTGGAGGGAATTATGAACAGTTCCAAATACCAGTCACTTTTGACCCAAAACCTTCAGACCTTTCAACACGACAATGACCCCAAGCATACATCCAAATCAACAAAAGAATGGCTTCACCAGAAGAAAATTAAAGTTTTGGAATGGCCCAGCCAAAGCCCAGACCTAAATACAATAGAAATTCTGTGGGGTGGCTTGAAGATGGTTGTGCACAAGAGATGCCCTTGCAATCTCACAGATTTGGAGTGCTTTTGCAAGGAAGAGTGGACAAATATTGCCAAGTCAAGATCTGCCATGCTGATAGACTACTACCCAAGAAGACTGAATGCAGTAATTAAATAAAAAAGGTGCTTCAACAAAATATTAGTTTAAGGGTGTGCACATTTATGTAACAAGCTTATTGTACGTTTTTTTTTTATTTTTTATATTTTTCCCCTAACAGATTTGTTTGTTTTTCAATTGAATTGTACAGGTTATAGGTCACATTAAAGGTGGGAAAAGCTTTGAAATGATTTATTGTAGTTTCATTTTTTATATCACACAAACCTGGCATTTTAACAGGGGTGTGCACACTTTTTATATCCACTATATATATATATATATATATATATATATATATATATATATATATATATATATATATATGGGTCTACTAAATTTCGAGGTTTCAAAACTTTGAATTTCTTATATCATAATATCGAAGACCATAATATCGAAGTTTTGAAACTCTGAACCATTTGAATGGAGACTGCAGTACAGTGCAGAATGGTATATTTACTGTTTTCCTTGCTGTAGTACGCTCTCAGAGTTGGTATATTTAATTAGCAGGAGGTGTAGGGATGAAGGGAGCTTGACCCCTTGCAAAAATGTAAACAAAAAGATTTTTTTTTCCTTTTTTTTTTTTTTTTATTTAAATTTCGAAGTTTCAAAACTTGGATCTTATGGTCTTGACCATATGAAAGTTGAGGTTTTGAAACATCAAAATGTAGAAGTAGACCTATATATATATATATATATATATCACACACACACACACGCACACACACAACTGCATCCAAAGAGAGAAAAAAGTGCTGAAAATTTATAATTTTGTTATTATGTAATAAATGCAGAGGACTGTGTACTTTTATATTTCACACATATTATATATGCAGGTATACAGAGATATAAACATAGCAGTTTGTAGCAATGAACATATGTGTGTAATTTTGCATGACAACTGCTCATATGAGCACATAGACAATCCCAGTTTGGTTAGTCAATCTAAATGATTGCCAGTTGCCATCTAGTACTTCATAGGAAATGCAAGTTTTGTTTGTATAACATAGTTAATGTTGCATGCTGTATGTATTGATGCTTGCTACTATTTGCAGTGTCATAGCTACAGTGTTGTCAAAGTTTTTAAGTTATTCACATTATCAACTGGATAGCATTACACACGAGCATGGTAAACTGACAGTGTACTTCACAGTGGTCAATTCAACGTTACATATGGCATTGGTATATTTATACTGACACTGTACTCTACAGTGGTTAACTCAGCATTACATATGACAGTGGTACACTGACAGTGAATTCTACAGTGGTTAACTCAGCATTACATGTGACAGTGGTACACTGACAGTGTACTCTACAGTTTCTAATTCAGCATTACATATGACAGTGGTACACTGACAGTGAATTCTACAGTGGTTAACTCAGCATTACATGTGACAGTGGTACACTGACAGTGTACTCCACAGTGGCTAACTCAGCATTACATATGACAGTGGTACACTGACAGTAAATTCTACAGTGGTTAACTCAGCATTACATATGACAGTGGTATACTTATACTGACACTGTACTCTACAGTGGTTAACTCAGCATTACATATGACAGTGCACTCCACAGTGGTTAACTCAGCATTACATGTGACAGTGGTACACTGACAGTTTACTCCACAGTGGTTAACTCAGCATTACATGTGACAGTGGTTCACTGACAGTGTACTCCACAGTGGCTAACTCAGCATTACACATGACAGTGGTACACTGACAGTGAATTCTACAGTGGTTAACTCCGCATTACATATGACAGTGGTACACTGACAGTGTACTCCAAAGTAGTTAACTCAGTGTTACATATGACAGTGTTACACTGACAGTTTACTTCACAGTGGTCAACTCAGCATTACATACGATGTGGTACACTGACAGTGTACTCCACAGTGGTAACTCAGAGTTACATATGACAGTATGACAGTGCTACACTGACAGTATACTCCGAGTTACATGTCACAATGGTACACTGACAGTGTACGCTGCAGTGGTTAACTCAGCATTACACATGACAGTGGTATACTGACAGTGTACTCTACAGTGGTTAACTCAGCATTACATATGACAGTGGTACACTGACATTGATCTCTACAGTGGTTAAATTATAATTACATATGACAGTGGTACACTGACAGTGTACTCTACAGTGGTTAACTCAGTGTTACATATGACATTGCTACACTGACAGTGTATTCTACAGTCATTAACTCCACATTACATATGACAGTGGCACACTGACAGTGTTCTCTACAGTGGTTAACTCAGCATTACATATAAGAGTGGCACACTGACGGTTTACTCCACAGTGGTTAAATCAACATTGCATATGACAGTGGTACACTGACATTGTACTCCACAGTGGTTAACTCAGCATTACATGTGACAGTGGTACACTGACAGTGTACTCCACAGTGGTTAACTCGGCATTACATATGACAGTGTTACACTGACAGTGTACTCTACAGTGGTTATCGCAGTGTTACATATGAGAGTGGTACACTGACAGTGTACTCCACAGTGGTTAACTTGGTATTACATATGACAGTGGTACACTGACAGTGTACTTCACAGTGGTCAACTCAGCATTACATATAATAGTGGTGCACTGACAGTGTACTCTACAGTAGTTAGCTCAGTGTTACATGTGACAGTGGTGCACTGACAGTGTTTTCTACAGTGGTTAATTTAGCATTACAAATGACAGTGGTACACTGACAGTGTACTCCAAAGTGGTTAATTCAATATTACATATGACAGGGGTACACTGACACTGTACTCCACAGTGGTTAACTCATAGTTACATGTGACAGTGGTACACTGACAGTGTACTCTACATTGGTTACCTCAACATTACCTATGACAGTGGTACACTGACAGTGTACTCCAAAGTGGTTAACTCAGTGTTACATATGACAGTGTACTCTGCAGTGGTTAATACATTGGTTACCTCAACATTACCTATGACAGTGGTACACTGACAGTGTACTCCAAAGTGGTTAACTCAGTGTTACATATAACAGTGTACTCTGTAGTGGTTAACTCAGTATTACATATGATAGTGGTACACTGACAGGGTACTCCACAGTGGTTAACTCAGCATTACATGTCACAGTGGTACACTGACAGTGTAGTACTCTGCAGTCATTAACTCAGTGTTACATATGATAGTGGTACAATGACAGGGTACTCCACAGTGGTTAACTCAGCATTACATATGACAGTGGTACGCTGACAATGTACTATATGGGGGGTTAACTCGTTACATATCACAGTGGTACACCAACATGTACTCCGTAGTTGTTAACTCTGCATTACACATGACAGTGGTACACTACCAGTGTACTCCACAGTGGTTAACTCAGCATTACATATGATAGTGGTACACTGACAGGGTACTTCACAGTGGTTAACTCAGCATTACATATGACAGTGGTACATTGACAGTGTATCCACAGTGGTGAACTCAGCATTACTTATGACAGTGGTACACTGACAGTGTACTCTGCAGTGGTTAACTCAGCATTACATATGATAGTGGTACACTGACAGGGTACTTCACAGCGGTTAACTCAGCATTACATATGACAGTGGTACACTGACAGTGTACTCCACAGTGGTGAACTCAGCATTACTTATGACAGTGTACTATACAGTGGTTAACTTATTGTTACATATGACAGTGGTACACTGACAGCGTATTCCACAGTGGTTAACTCATCATTACATATGACAGTGGTACACTGACAGTGTACTCTGCAGTTGTTAACTCAGAATTACACATGACATTGGTACACTGACAGTGTACTCCACAGTGGTTAACTCAGCATTACATATGACATTGGTATACTGACAGTGTAGTCTACAGCAGTTACCTCAATGTTACATATGAAAGTGGTACATTGGCAGTGTAAGCCACAGTGGTTAACTCTGCATTACATATGATAGTGGTACACTGACAGTTTACTCTGCAGTGGTTAACTCAGCATTACATATGACAGTGGTATACTGACAGCATAGTCTACAGTGGTTAACTCAGAATTACTTATGACAGTAGTACTCTGACAGTGTACTCCACAGTGGTTAAATCAGCATTACATATGACAGTGGTACACTGACAGTGTGCTACATTTGTTAACTCAGCGTTACATATTACAGTGGTATACATTTACTGGCAGTGTACTCTGCAGTGGCTAACTCAGTGTTACGTATGTTAGTGGTACACTGACCGTGTACTCCACAGTGGTTAACTCAGCATTACATATGACAGTGGTACACTGACTGTGTACTCCACAGTGGTTAACTCAGCATTACATGTGACAGTGATACACTGACAGTGTACTCCACAGTGGTTATAGCTGTTATGTGTACCAGTGTTGGGCAAGATTTTACCATCTAGTTATTCACAAGATGATGACAGGTCCTACTGCTGCAGCATAGTTTGTGTTTGTGCATGCCATACATTGCACACTGTTCCCTGGTTTGGCTTTCTGCTCCTTTTTTGGTGGTTTGGTGGGGTTCCTCTTTTGCAGTATGTTCACATTAGAATGTATGTGGCTGTAGAGTTGCACTGCTGTTAGTGCATGGAATAAGTGTGATGTTCTGTATGCTTCTTGCATGACTTCCCCTTTCATGCAGTTATAGCAAATACTTATGCACCTGAGATGCTGACAGTACTTCATTTGTGTTTTTGTTTTTTTACTTCTGTTGCCTACTTTGAATGTCTTTGGGGTCTGTCGTGCACTTCACAACATGAGAGCAGTAGCGTGGCCATTTATGTTCCACAGATACACATGTCACCTATATGTGTGACGATCATGCCATTATACATATGTCTCTTTGTTCCGTATAGACATCTCAATTGTGTGTGGTGTACTTCCTCACTGCTTAGTCCACCTTTGCAGTGATTCAGTCACATGTCATAGATGCATTTCAAATTCACAAGAGTGTGTGTTTGTATCTCTCCACTGAGCTTCATTGGGTTGTAGTACTGCAAAAAGTATGTTCACAGTCATGCACATCTGTTCTGTGTGTAATATTATTCTGACCCACTTCCAGATATTTGAGTACATTGGAGATGGGTTGCACTGCAAATGCTTTTTGAGTGCAGGTTGCACCTTTTTGCATTGATCAACACACAGCAGTGTCACTTAGCTGCATGAGACATTCACATAGACACAGTCGTAGCATATCCTCCTATGGGCATTGTCTGATACATGTATTGCACATGTGTACTAATCCACACTGTGGTGGAATATCATTTTCTGCACATACATTCCTAATTTCCCTTCCCACATGTGTGCATGATACAGGTTGTATCTGTTTTGAAGTTGTGATGTCTGTTCTAATGAGTTTGCATGACCATGTGGATTATGCACTACTATTATTTTTCATTTTGAATGTACCTGTGTTCTGGGCAGGGTTTGTGTTGTTGTTGACATGACAGTGTTGTATGTCTGCTTTGTACACACTTATACTTGTAGTCACATATATGTGGTACATGCATTTAGCGATTTCTGCAGCATAGGCGGCACTATTAAGCTGTTCACGTCAGTGTACGTTGTTATCACAAATTTTTTACATTAGGTTACTCTCTGTCTCGGTGTGAGTAAACACTGTCTTTTCTCTTTCATTTTCTTCTCTACGTTTCTGTTCCTTTACAAAGGACTTATCTTTATTTTTACTTTTTCCCTTACTTACAGATACCTATTGCCTAGAGTCTTCAATTCTTTTTAGTTTCTGTCTTTACTGACAGAACTAGATTTGGAACTCTTTTTGGATACTGTTTCTTCCACTTTTAATACACTAATGAAGCATTTCTTATTACTAAGTGTTTCTTCCTCAACACTCACCTACTGCTTAGAAATCTCCTTTTCTGGTGCTTTCTGTTTTAGCTTGACAAAACTTTTTGAATTCTGCTGAGATTATTCATTTCCCATAATTCCTAACTTCATTCCCTTGCAATATACCCTTTCAGTGAGTGATTCTTCCTTTTCACTTGTGCTGGTAATTTCTGTTCCCTGATCTGCAATACTTTTATGCTGCAATGACATGTATGTCATCTGCTTTTTAAGAGTTTCAGACTGCAATATATGCACTTCCTTTCCTTCTACTGGTTCTGCACTTACAGGCTGCTTGACCATAGCTATATGCCAAGATATCTCTTTAAATTGTGTATATTCTCCTTCTGTCTGTATCCTTAGCCACAATTCTGTACCTTCAGGACTTTGTAATACTATTCTTTGATCTTTATTGGATTCATACAGTATTATGAATGTGTCTGGTGGTTGTTTCCCCCCAGTTTTCCAGGTTAGGCAGAGGTATATCTGTAGGCTTATGCAGTTGCTGTTTCCCCTCTCTACCCTGATAATATGGTCTGTCAGAAGGACTACCATCTACTTATTGCCACTATAAGTCTTTAAAGTGGGGAAAATCCCTGATATTATTTAATTTTGTTAAATTAGGAACTACAGCAGTAAAAAGCTCTACTTTTCCAAACATGGCTTGTATTCCCACTTGAGTAATAGGATACTGTTTCATATCTCCATGAATGTAGACTACCTCAACTACTTTTTAGTGAGGCTCTTCTTTTTATAAACACCCTGTGCCAGCATAAGTGTGACCATTATACATAAATCTTATGGTCCCCACAACTCACTGCTATCACTTAAGACATTGCACTTTATTAACTGTCCTGGAACATAATAGCAGAAGGCTGATTGCCTTATTCTTTCAGACAATTTCTCACATTTCACAGTCTAAATATTATCAGTAGCATGCTTTTCAGTGGTTGCAGGGTGCCGCACAGCTATATGTCAAGATGTTTTTATAGGCACAACACTGTTCCATTACTAGTACAAAATCTATCTGTGACCCATTTCCGAAATTCAAAACAGAGTAAATACTAGGCAACCAGTGTGCAGACTATTACGTGCCTAGTTAATATCCAGACAATGAGAAAGGTAAGAATCAAACCCAGTACCTTGTGCTTGTGAAGTAAACACTTTCTTATTATACCAACTCCAAAAGCTTCTTTACTGAAACCCAGGATTATACCAGGGACCTTTGTATTTTCAGTCTACCGCACTCACAAATGAGCTATGTCAGCTTGCTTCTAGCTGATACTGTTTTTTTTTCTTTTGCAATAATTTGACACAGGCTTTATCATAGGTCTAAAATGCTCAGTTTTAAACATAGTTTCATTACATAGCAATTTCTACCTGTGCAACAAAATTTTCACTGTCCTAAGAGTCAGTTTGAAGCACTCACATTCACAAAGAAGCTGGTAAACCCCTTAAATGTATCAGTGGTTAACATTTCTGTCATGTTACCTTTACTGTGATGACCCCCAGAATCTAGCCATAATTTAAGTACTTGTTTTAAATCATATAATTGTGGTTGTATCATTTTGTCAAGAGAAAATGTTCAGCCATGAAACATTTGAGCTTGTGTCTCAGAAGTAAGTAACACCATCTTGAGTTAACACAGTTTTTTTTTTGCTTTTTCACAGTTCTAATATTCAGTCATTTCTGTGCCCTTAAAATCTTTTAAAGATTTCTAATGTAGTTGGGTTGAGAGTATTCTAGCTTAGTCACTACAGTCCTATCCAGGCTGGTGGGTGTTCCACTGGAGGGCTGTGAGCTTAGCTGTTTTATTGGTAGCACTGTTCTTAGCATTATCACAGATGTGGCAACTACTGCCATCATCCACTTGGTTGCCTCAGCAATGTAAAGGTTTCTGTCCAAGATTTCAAAACATCTATCTTTTTACCTGAAATTCTTTGCCATAGAGACCTTTGTGGTATTTTTGACATCCATAAACTATTTGAATGAGTAATTTTCCTATATGAGCATATTGCTTTTATGCCTTTGAAAATTATATTAACCTACAGGCAATTGATCTTTCTCCCATATCATTCTTACTGGCATCAACTGATAACACACCTTTATTGTTCATGCTATAGTAATTTAAAACTGGTGCATCTGTAGCTAGTTTTTTACATATTCTAACACTCTTTTCCTTTTCATGGTCCCATTCCAGGTTATGTTACTCAACAGCATTCTTAAATGCATCTTATCTCAAATGTGTTAGGTGAAAAATAGCAAGCTACTGCATCATTCCTAAAATCCTCATTAAGAATGCTGGTCTTGGCATTTGCACATCTGCTCTGACTTCTGCATAATGTTTCAGGCCTTTTGACATTAAAAGATGATTGCTATATTCCAGAATTGTAACTCTTAGTTGACATTTACTGTTATTCAACATGAAATAGTAGTAGCTTAAAGATGTATCACATCAGCACGGAACAGAACTCTATGACCATCTGACAGATTTCTAAAGTAAATACAGATCCTGTTTGTTTTTGAAATATCTCTAAACTCTGAGTGTACTGCATCAGAGCTAATGATGTGCTTTTTCCATCTTGCTGTTGAATTTGAGGAAACTCTGTCTAACAACCGAGGACTGCATTTCACCAGATCTGCTGCTGTTCTTTATTTTATGCTTATCTTGGGATATTATTAGTTGCACACTGGGAAGTCCAACTGGCAGGGAAAGCTACATCAAGATGCTTGGGCTATAGACTTGTTGAAGTTTATTTACATCCTGAGGGTTCAGTCATCAGTCATAAGTAAGTGGAAATAAAGCCTGCAAATGCAATCAGAGTTTTTTCCGTCAACATTATGAAAACAGTTTGTTTTTCATTCCTTGTGCAGCTGCAATACTGTTTATACGTGATAACAGATCTCTCTAAACTAAAGCAATTTCAATTATTTATTTGACAAAGATTATGATGGATGCCTTGATATTCTAGCAAGGGACAACCTCATAGCATTGGTGTGAATGATGCTATTTGTTTTTTGTAGAGCAAGATTGTTTGGCCACCAGCTATCAAAATATCTCTACCTCTTGACTTTGTCCCTGCTCCTCATATGGGACACAACGTCTATTAACATCCATCACTCACCTTCTTATACCTCCCTTTAAAGCACTAAATCACTCTATCTCCTTCTAATACTTCACTTTATTGTAGTACTTAAAGTACCATACCTACTTATAATTAGCACAACCAAATTACCATTCCATCACTACTTCTCCTCCTAATACCTCACTCTAATGTATTTCTTAAACTACTTCTAACTATCTTATACACAATTCTTCTATCTGTGAAGTTTCAGTACAATGGTTGTATATTAATGTCTGTGAATATTAATACAGATTTTATACTAACTACTATACTCTGTATTTAGACTGAAACTGCATTATAAAATTATTATTGTAAATATTGATTGGATTAAATTTGTTACCTTGGAGATTTTCTCCCCGGGCCAGTAACTGAGGTCTTGGTTTCAGAATGGAAGTCTGATTGATGGTGATATACTAAGGGGTGCTGTCTTAGGGGGGTATCAGTAGCCCCTCATGAGAAATATCATGTGTGTGTATGAATATGAAAAACAGTCTGGTTAAATTTCAGATACCATTGATAAGTTGTCACTGGAAGGCAATGGGTTCAGACTGAGGTCTGTGAAGTCCTGAGGAATCAGTGATTATAGACCTGATCTGGACCTGATGAGTACTACTTATGTGAGTGTGATAGGTATTTATTATAGTCCAAGGCAGTGGTATGCATCTACCATAACTCTTAAGGCCGTTCACCTTATTGCATATGAGGGTGACAGCAATGCCGATTTGGGCTGTGTAACCTCTGAGCTTTCATCACACTGGTGTCAGAGGTGGGATTCAAACCCCAAACCATTCATCAGTTTATTTCATTGGCAGCAGTATAGATTTAATAGGAATTGCAGGAAGTTCAAAGCTACTGAGTCTTGTGACCATTACACCTTGCTCATCCCCACCCCAATCTGCACTTCCCCTGTCAAGGAGAGCTGGACAAGTCAAGCCAGGGTGAATTTATGAAACCCATCCAGTTATCCAGGTCCCATTTGAAGGAGGAGGATAATGTATCACACTATTTTATCTGTTGGGGGAGTCAATTATAGAGGTGAGGAAGATGATGAGTAATGAATCTGTCTGTCCAACTTATTTGACTGATCTGCTGAAGCAGGCTTAGATCTCTTGTTTTGATATATGTGAGACTAAAAAACAAACAAACAAACAAAAAAAACACTGGGTGATAAATGAAAAACTGGAGTTTACTATTAACAGTTGAGTACATTCAGCTGCTTGAGCTTTCAGCAGAACTCAATGAATCTAAAAAACATCAATTTAAATACCTTATAGTCTGGTCACGTGACTCAATTAAAATAACCAAATCAAAGTAAAACCATGTCATACATCCAAACTAAATGAAAAATAAGTGAAACAAAATGAATGTAATCAACAAGTAAAAAACAAATGCTAAAATAAACTGAAAACAAATTATTTGCACTTGTTCCTGTGCTGGTTCATAGTGAGCAACACTTTATAATTCATATTGTTATTAAGCCCAGGTTTATAGGTTCATAGGTTCATAGGTAGGTACTAGGCTATTGGCCCTAGGGCCTATACAAGCCCAGCCAAAAATGTACCCTGGCTTTTGCCACCCAAGAAAATTATTTTCCTGTGCCACAGTCGAGCAGTGCCACAGAGGTGATCCCTGGGGTGAATTTCCTATTTCCCATCCAATCATCAACATTTTTCTTGAAGAGTTCTAATGACGAGCTTTGTTTGATATAGATAGGTAGTTGATTCCAGAGTATGGGAAGTCTCTGAGACAGGAATCTATCCCTCCGGCATGTTCTGTTTATTGTGGTGACAAGGTTTAGGTCCCTAGAGCGTGTAGCTCGGAGGGATTGGGACTTCTTTAAGTGGAGCATGTCCAACAGCTCTGGGCTTGACATAGCTTTGTATGTTAGGCAGAGATCACCTCTGAGTAGGCGATATGCGATGGAGTAAAGCTGGAGTTTTTTGAGGCAGTCTGCGTAGGGCATCTGTTTGAGGCCGGTAATCCTCTTTGTGAGGTATTTCTGCGGCCTTTCCAGATGTTGTAGATGTCTTGTGAGGTACATACCAAAAGGAGCATTGTACTCTATAATGGGTCTAATGAGTGATGAGTAGAGGGAAACAATGACCTCTTTTTTCCTGGATGAGAAACCTTTTGTGATGAGGTGTGCCACATAGAAGGATTTCCTGACTACTGTGGTGATGTGATTATCAAAGGAGAGACTACTGTCCACCTGTGTCCCAAGGTCTCTTATCACACTTTTGGTGTTAAGTATACTACCACCTATGTTGTAGTTCATGGGTACAGAGTTTTTACCAAAGGGGATGACAATGCATTTTTTGGCATTGAGCTTGAGGCCATGGCTTTGACACCATGCATCTGTCTCAGTGACGCCCTTTTGTAGGATGTCCACATCATTAGGAGTTTCGATTATGGCTCCTAGTTTGTAGTCATCTGCGAACTTCATTAGCCAAAGACCTTCTGTGTTAGCCTGTACTTCAGAGAAGTAGATACCAACCAGGAGAGGACCCAGGACTGAACCCTGTGGTACTCCACTTGTCACTGGTCTGATATCGGATTTGGAGTCTGCTACTTTCACAGTGTGGGTTCTGTCATTGAGCCAGTTGGCAACCCATCTTGTGACATAGGGATTTATACCTAGTTTAGTGAGTTTATCTATAATTCCAGAGTGGGGGATGGTGTCGAAAGCCTTGGCAAGATCTAGATAGGCTGTGTGAACCACCTTACCCTCGTCTACGGCTTTGGTGACTGCTTCAAAGAAGACTATCAGGTTTAGGAGACATGATCTGCCTTTTACAAACCCGTACTGAGTGGGTCCAGAGTTTGGAGATTACTAATGTCTTTGTTTATAAGTTCCATGATGATACATTCCATGGCCTTGCAGACCAGACTCGTCAGGCTAATGGGGTGGTAGTTCTTGAGGTCCGTAGTGGCTCCCCCCTTGTGGAGTGGGATAACCGTCACTGTGCACCATTCAGCGAGCACAAAGCCTGAGGTGAGGCTATGATTGAACATGGTACTTAGATGGGGTGCCAGTTCGTTCTGTAGTTCATGTAGAATGCAGCCTGGGATGTTGCCTGGTCCCATGGATGCTGTGTTCTTGGCTTTGGAGAGTATGTTTTTTACCTGTGCAGCCGTGATTACAGGTACTTTGCATTCTTCCGGTATAGAAATGGGCTTTTTAGGGGGTGAGAGGGGGGTAAAGTTAGCACTGAACCTATCTGCCAGGATGTTTGCAATATCAGTTGGGTCTGTATATTTAGTGCCATTGTGCTGTAACTCAGAGCAGATCTGAGTGTTGCCATTGAGATTCTTGACATAGCTATAGAATGCTTTGTGGTTGTCTTTAGAATTAGTGGCGATTTTGTTTTCATAACTAGCTTTGGAGGATTTTATCAGGGATCGCAGCTTCTTACTGAGGCTGACTAGGGAGCTCCTCCACTCATGGGATTTTACTGTTTTTTGCAACAGTTTCTTCCTTCTGTTGTACAGTTTGTTTATGGCAGGGGACCACCAGATTGGCTTCCTTTTTTTGGAGGATAGCATCTTGGTTCTGTTTGGGATAGCATGATCCATGCACTCGTGTAAGTGCTTATAAAGTGCAATTGTGTAGGATTCAGTAGTCGTAACTGTATTGTCCATCTGCATAGGTGTCATGAAGTTCACCACTTCAGTCTTAAGAAACATGAAGTCGGCTTTGTAGAAATTTTTTACTGTGGTTTCCTTAATGAGGGGTGGGAGCAGGATGTGGATATCTAGGGTAATTAGCTTATGGTCGGATCGGACCAATGAGGCGTTGACTTCAGGTGTGGAACACCGGTCAATCATGTTGGTAATGACTAGATCTAGGATATTGTTGCCCCTGGTGGGTGTATGGATAAGTTGATCCAGGACATTGGAGTTTATGAATTCCAGAAAGCGTTGAGTGAAGGAGTTGGTACATGAGTAGTTTTCCCAGTTAATGGTGGGGTAGTTGAAATTGCCCATTATTAGGGTGTTTGGTTGAACCCTAATATTTTCCAGTACATCAAGAAAAGAGGAGTGGGAATCCTGGGGCATGGTGGGGGATCTGTAGCAAGCTACAATTTGGATTGCAGTTTTGCCCAGAGTTAGTTGCACTTGGATAACCTCGGCTGCATTATGCTGAGCAACTAGCCTGGAGGTGTGGATATCCTTAATGAATATGGACACACCTCCGCCTTTGGTGTTCCGGTCCAGGTTACATGGCCGAAAAGTGTGGTATGAGTTATAGCCTGGTAGTGCAAGGGTGCTGTCTGGAGCCTTGAATCAGGTCTCAGTCACTGCACAGATATCGATGTTCTCCATTTTAAGGAGTGCCTTGAGTGAGTGCATTTTGAGATTTAGACTTTTAGCATTGAGTAGCATCACCCTCAGTTTTTGCTTGCCTGTTCCTGTTATGGTGGTGAATTTGTCATTTGAACCTTGCCTATAAAAGGTACTAAGGGGCGGCAAGAACCTTAGCCAGTATCCGGAAATCAGGGGTGACAGGTGCACGCCATCTCTGGTAAAGCATCGTGGTCTGTCGACAATGTCATCCCAGGCAGACAGATACTGGATCCCTTTAGAATGACACCAGAAGCTTAGCCAATTGTTGAAGTCAATCATTTTGTCCTTGTACTGTGGTATCATTCTGGGTGATGGCAGAATGCTACTCAAGGCTAGGGTCATACCTGCCTGGGCTACAAGATTGGAGAGGTCTTCCATGTCTCTTTTCATGTAGTCCAGGGAGGTATGTCTCAGGTCGTTCACACCAACATGGACAATGACAGAGTCATATTTGTACTTGGGGAGTGACCTGAGTGCGTGGGTTATGTGGCGGATCCTGGCACCCGACAGGCAGCTGACAGTAACCTTCTCCTTGTTTAGCCTGGTGAGTGGGACATCAGTGTGCCTAACTATAGAGTCACCTATGACTAGTGTGTTGGGTACATTGTTTTGCCTTATTGGCTGTGGCTGAGTGGCACACTGAGTCTGCGGGCTATGTGTCATTTGGGTTGTGTTGAGGGTGGAGGTTGCTTGCATTTCTGCTTTGGAGGTCTCTGTTGCTTGAGCAGATTATTATTGAGAGCCTCTGTGAATGTTTTTGTGTTTCTATGTGTGGATTTTGGTGGTGTAGATTTAGTGAGGCTATGTGATGAGTGTTGTGTGGTGCAAGTGTTTACCTTCTACTCTTAACTGTCAAGTTCAGTTTTGGTTGGAGAGAGCTTTACCTCCAGTTTGGCTAGATAAGTCCATCTCTCACAGGTTGTAGTGTTGGGTGGTAGGAGGAGAGGGTTGTCTGTGTACATGAGGCAATTTGTACATTGCCCCAAGATGCCCAGATTCATCAGATAGACAGGAGAGAACACTGGGAGCTGACCCTTGGACATGCCTGAATAAAAAAATATTTTCCTCTAGATAAGCGAGGAAAGTGAGTACAAGAGCTGTTTTTCTCTAAGCAAGTGAGGAAATTAAGTGCCAAAACTGTTTTCCTCTAGGTAATGAGGACGGGTGAGTGCTGTAGTAATTAGTAGCCTATTTAGTGCTTACAACAAGTTCTGAACAAGTGCTGATCACGAATAAGCAAATTCAAGTGCTAAAACTAAGAATCTGTATCTGGACTAAACTAGTTACAGGAAAGGGGGGAAACAAGTGCAAATGCAGGCTTTTAAATCGGAAAGTTGAGAGAGATGGAAAAACTGCCCAAACGGCCAGTAACTACAATTTCTGGGCCAGAACTACTCCTTATGTGGTAGATAGGTTACCTAGTGCTTACCACTCCCACTGATAAGCTAGAAGGCTTCCCTCCAACAAAGAAAGCTTGGGGGGGCTCAGAAGCTTACATACAGTCCTGGATACAGCAAATCTGAATCTGGACTACACTAGTTACAGGAAATGTAGGAAACAGGCTTAGATTTTTTTTTTAATACAGAAAAGTAGCTAAAACAGCAGTAAAACAATTCAAATGCAGTGCAAGCTAGCACACTTGAGTATGTAGCAATGTTAGACCAAACAGTTTAAAAAATGCAATTAAATTAAAAATGACTAAAAACAAGTGCAGAAGGAGTCTATTAGGTAGAATGAGGTAAAGAGATGGGACTGGGGGGAGTGTCCCAGATCAAATCTACAGTGGGGGCAACTGCAAAAGCCTCCAAATTTAAACAACAAGACAGGAATAGGGACGATGGTTAGGGGAAAAAATAATACCTTCAGCAGAGATCTGAAAAACTATACAGTGAAGCAAAAATAACAGTGCACAACTCTGAAGTCAGCCAGCAATGATATAAAATTAGTCAAACAACAATTACCAATACACAACTCTGAAGTGCCAGAGAAATATACTCAGCTCTGTATATCTCCAGATAGTTTGAGGAGCACTCTGTCAGGACACAGGAAGGCTTCAGCAATGATATATTACCATAAGCATACATTAAAATCTGCCATTTCAGTTCTCTGAACTCAATTTTGTTGTTCCTGTCTCCATCAAATCTAAGAGCAACATAATCTATGACCACAAAGAGAAATTTCCTAAAATTAGAACAAACTAAAGAATGCTTACTCAAAGCATTCTCTGAATTTTTTACCTTGTACTGGTGTTCATAAATTATTTTCCTAAATTATCTGGTGGTCTTACCAACATAAAGGGCATCACAAGAATAACACTGAGCTAAATAAACCCCATACTTGGAATGGCAAGTAAACAACCATTGAACCTTGTTCTGCCTGTCCTAGGATTAGTGAAAAAGGGGTCTCAGAAATGAAAGTACATTGGGAACAGTTGTACCACTTACATGTTCCTTTTTCACTCCCTCTTACAATTGTCATTAACCTCTCTCTCCATAATAGCTTTCAAGTTTTTTGCTTTCTTGTTACCAAATATAGCTTTGTCACCTACTACCCTCCTAATGTCGTCATTCACTTCAAAGATTTTCCAATTGTTAAAAAGGCTTTCTTAACAGTACTAACTAAAGTAAAAACCAGGGGTATTCCAAAAGACTGTTCCTGTGGAAGATGTCTGTAACTTTTAATTTGTTGTCTACAAGTGCTTTCTGCCTCGAAAGTTTTTTCAGCAATGTTATTTGGATGACTTCTGTTGAGAAATCTCTGATGCAATGCTTTAACAAAAAAAAATCTATTTTATCCACGTCTGTGGTTTACCTTTTAAGTCTAACAAGCTGTCCCTTGATAATATTATTCTTCATATAAGAGTAGTGTATGCTTGAATAATGCAATAAAGCATTACATGAAACATTCCTTTTTTTAAACACCTTTATTGAATTATCACTTTTACATAGACAAACTTACATTTATATAAAAGTAATCAAACTGCATTAACAAGTTCATATTTATAAACATTATACTTCACATATATTGCTATATATCATATAACCTAAGCAATATTACATAAATTATTCAATTCCTGCCTTTTTAAACAGGAAGCATCTTTATTAAACTATCACTTACGACATAGGCAATCATACATTTATATAAATGAAAGCAAACCACACTGACACTATCCCAGTGACAAGCATCTAACATCACAAACCATACTGACACAATCCCGGTTGCAAACATTATATGTCACTTATAATCTCCCCAATCATTTACAGTCAAACATTACATAGTTCATTTATGTCCTGCCTTCTTTTAAACCTCATTCGTCCCTTGTATGCATTGTTCCCACAACTCCCATTTTTCCTATGTAGTTTGAATTTCTGAGTCCCTTATTTTCTTTGCCAATGGTTCTAAACATAGTACAAATAACAAAGGAGAAAGAGGACACCCCTGCCTGGTTCCTCTGTTCAAGCAGAAATGATCAGAGAGGACCCCACCCACTTTCATTTTTGCTTTCGATCCCTCATATATCCTCCTTATTGATCTTATAATTTTTTTTCAGGAAATGTAAATGCTTCCATTGTCCTGCTCTTAAAGTCTCAGCTTACTCTGTCATATGGTTTCTCTGCATCAAGACCTACCAACAACAATGGTATTTTCTTACATTCTGCTTCCCTCTGGATCATCACTGTTCTGTTAATGTTGTGAGATGTTTGCCTCCCCTCCACAAAACCACATTGATCTATATCTAGCAATTTTGACATTACGTTTGCCATTCTTTTAGCCATTATAGACAAAAACACTGTAGAATCATAGTTTAGTATTGAAATGGGGCTGTATGAAGCTGAATCTGATGGATCTTTACCCTCTTTACATATTGCAGCTACCACTGATTTCTTCCAGGATATTGCTACTTGTTCTTCTCTTAAAATACTGTTAAACAAAACTTTCCAGATCTTTATCAGTGTTTTCCCTCCTAGCTTCCAAACTTCCACAAGAATACCATCTATTCCTGGGGACTTTCCTGTAGATCGGTTGCACATCACAATTTTTATCTCATCACCTCCTATCCCAACCACTAGTAATTGAGCCTCATCTACCTCTAACCTTGCCGTTTTTAATTCTTCCATAAACATTTCTATTTGTATCTTTTTCTTGTTACCTTCCCTGTTACAGGCTTCCTAACCTTGGCGACAGCCCTTTCTACTTTCTGTTGCCTGAGTCATTGTGCTAAACGTTTTTGTGCTCTAGCGTTATTATCAAAAACAGTTGCTTATCAGCAATCTTTCTAAACTTGTGCATGTTATACAGGTAATCCCTTATTTGCTGCTTAGCATTCTGCAGTTGATCCTGTTCTTGTTCTGAGATTCCCCCTATTCTGCAATACTTTATCATTTGTCAGTCCCTCTAAATAATTATTGTTACTTCTTAACCATAGCTCCCTTTCTTTTATTTCCATCCTATTTTTAAACACCTTAATTTTGTCCCTCTTCCAAGCTATATTTTCAGAAGTAATTTCTTTCCTCTTGAAGAGCTCCTGAATAATCTTCATTACCCATTCCTTAAATTCCTCTTTTTTCAACAGATAGGTGGGAAAGTACCAGTGTCTCATTTTTATTTTATTACCCAATGCTTTTATTTCAGCTATTATTGGAGCATGATATGAAATAGTTATTGGGTGAATATCAAGACCTTCAATTAAATGCACATGTTCCTGTGAAATGTAAATAATGTCTAGCCTAGCCCAGTTTTTATGTCTCGGGGAATAATGTGTAAATTCAAAAACAGAAACAAACATAGGTCATCCACCACAGCAATACAAAAGGAGAAATCTTATTTATTTATTGGTTAGTGCTTTCACAAGGCTACTGCTTCTTCAGACCAAATAGGACAACAAGAAACACAATCAATATAAATACAAGTTGTCAACTAATAAAAACACACTATTAAACATCATTAAAATACAGCCAATAAAGTAAGAAAAGCTAAATAAATTGCCACTTCCCCTTCAAGGCAGGCGTAAGGGGTAGGCTGCTGTTCAATCCAGGCATTCTATGCACTTGAAGAGCAAAAATCCATTTAAGCTCCCTTCTCTCAATATAATTGTTAAATTCTATGTTAAAAGCATCTTTTTATCTCCAGTGCACATCTGTTGTGTTTTTTTTTTTGGGGGGGGGGGGTTATTCCCATGCAGGAGACTGTTTTCCCCATGCCATCTACTGCATGCTTATGCTGTTAGATCACACAGGTGGGGAAAGGAGATATTTCCTTATACCCAGTCCATACCTCTCAGTTGTTCAGATTTCGCAGAATGTGTGGATTTCTGCCTCATATTTTTGGTCTGTTCCTCATAAAATTTGTTGTTTTCTGGGAAATCACTAAGGAATGAAGTCACCAAATTATGACATGCATTTGAGATTCAGACTTCATGTCCTTCAGAAAATGCATGCTAACACAAATCCTGTTATTCTAGCAACTTTCTAAGTTTATAAGAACAATGTTTAAAATCTGTCTGTATTTTTGCGAATTTGTCCCCCGATTATTTTAGTCTTCGTCTAGATTTCTCGCACTGAGAGGCTGAGAAGTATGATGCCCGCTATTCTGCATTCGCTCCACTAGTGATGTTCACTGTTCCACACTCTGCTTGACTAAAAGGATGATAAGTTTCCATGTAAAGAAAGGCAGGGTTTATACTGATAGGTGACTGGGTGTTATGTGATTTCAGTTTTCTTTTATAAGTGGTATGAGTGTATGACGTCTTTATTTCTCTGAAGTCCATTGTGAAGTGAAAACGGTTTGGTCTGATGTTCCAGATTAGTTTGTGGATTTTGTCTGATAGGTCCAGATCAATGTCAGACGTCTTCCTTCACAATTCTATAACATCTAAGGTTACATTCTTACCCATATCTTATGTTTGAAGACTTATATCATGGAACTGAGTTAGTCAGACCTAAATCTGAGGAAAATGATAGAGACCTGTTTCTACAGCTTTAGCATTAACAGTCCTAGTTTCAGTTTGTCCAAAGATGTAGAGAAAGCAGTGTTAAAGTTCAAAGACTTGCTGTGGTACAATATGTCCTTGGAGGCAGTGACACAGTTATGAATTGTCTCCTCACAACAAGAGGTAAGCTGTGGTGCCTTCTGTGCAATGTTTGCACGTCCTCATTGTGTTTGCATGGGTTTTCTTCTGCATCACAAAGACATGTAGCATGTAGATTGATGAATATAAATTGTCCATAGGTGTGCACATGGTGTGTGTGTGTGTGTGTGTGTGTGTGTGTGTGTGTGTGTGTGTGTGTGTGTGTGTGTGTGTGTGTGTGTGGTATGACAGAAAAGCCTAGCAATCTGCTTCTGTTCCCCTCCAGAGATGGCAGCAGATATTCACAGTCACTATAAGAGTGGAATGTGACTTGTAATTGTGCATGGATGGATGCACCTGGAAAGGTGCATTCAACTGAGTAGGGTCTCAAAAGGAGTTAGAATAGCTGACTTTTATAATGGTGTTAAGGTTGAAAGCAGGCTGTACAAAAAAATAACAGAGCGTTTTCAAACTACTGGGTTGTAAATAAAGAAACAATGGGTTATGTTTAATGAGGAACTGCTAAATGAGCAATGAGAGAATCTGAAAACCACTGTAACCAAAACTAAATGAGAGAACATTTTGAGAAACTCTTTAATGTTGGCACAGGCGATGAAAGAAACACACAACTTGAAGAAACTTAAGTTAAAGAAGAACAAGAAAGGAGATAAAGATGGGACTGTATATCAAATATACGAAGAAGCAGCATTCACCTTCGTTTCTGAAGCAGAGGAGAGAGAGACTCACCCACTGAACTAATAATTAGTACAGAAGAGCAGGAACAAGCTGGAGTTTTTTAGAGGACATACCTGCCTTCAGTAGAGTGAAATACATCTCCTGGACATCTCAAGGAAACAGAATTTACAAGGCAGGGGCAGGAAACAGTTATACACCCAGCACCACAGTCCAAAAGCAGAAATGGAGGCAAAAATAAATCTAACAAGTTTATTTACGCACAAGGATTGAGCGCTTTCGTAACAAAAGTTACTTCATCAGAATCAATTCAGTAAAAAATGCACCATCCTAATATACCCAACCCTTATATCACATGATAAACAAGCATACATTTGCATGTATTTTTTAAAAGCCCAGTACACCAGCTTATAAAAACCCTACAAAAATATTGATTGTTAAGCAAATAGAATAAAAAAGGAATTTAGATTACTCTACGAACATGTTAAAATGGGCAATCTCTGCATCTGAAAGTGTATAAATGTTAAAAGACATAGGTATACACCCTTCTGTTGATGTAATGTGACTTTAAACTAAATTAAGATTTGAGTTTTAAAATACTGATAATTGACATCCCCTCATTCAAACCTGGGGGGGGGGGTTGTAGCATTCAGCATGAACTGCCAGCACAGTTCCCTTTCCTCCAGGATATCATATGAATCTACTAATTATTTAGATGCCACTATTTCTAAAGATTATTAGGAGGGGAGACAGTACTATTTACAGAAAACCCACCTATAGTAATAGTTTGCTACACTTTGAGAGCCCCTTACATCAGAAAATGGAAATAATAAAGGCCAATATGTCCAAGTGGCCAGAATGGTTTCCTCATATAACCAAATGGTGGCAGAATGTGAAAAATCGAAAGATATGTTACTCAGAAGGAGATATTCTGAAAGTTTGGTAGCCCCCATTTGTGAAAACACTATTAAGAGAAGATTGAAAGGAGAAATTGTGCACTTAATTCATTCCACATATGTGTCAGTACCCCCAGTGAATAACAGGGGAAGTGTTGATGCAACTAAGATAAACCGGGTGTTTATAACTGAGTTTTGTAATGCGGCCACCCAGAGCAGGAGTATTTCGCTACAAATTGACAGATATTTTTCCCTCTTTAAAGAAATGGGGGAGAAAATTGGCAATAGTCCAATGGTGGTTTTCAGGAGGGGTAAGACTAAAAAAAAAATTTATAACAAACCCCCATACATTGTGAATACGGTTGTAGCAAGAAAAAGGTTGGTACATATAGATATGGCCATTGTAACTATTGCAATGACATTCTGGAGGGTGACCACCTCATGGTTAATCACAGGTATTTTTGCAATTGTAACAGTTTTGGTGTGGTGTATGCTGCTATTTGCCAACGTTGCCAGTGTTTTTATGTTGGCAAAACTAAGAGAAAAATCAAAGAGCGGATATACAAGCACAAAACTGACATTCGGAAACTGGATCATAAAAATCCCTGGCAAAACATATTATTGAGTTTTCTGACCATTCCTTCTGCTTCTTTGTACGGGAGCAAGTGTTGCAAGACATTGGGGGGGACCCTGGGATGATATCCTGGAGGAAAGGGAACTGTGCTGGCAGTTCATGCTGAATGCTACAACCCCCCCCCCAATGTTTGAATGAGTGGACGCCACTTATCAATATTTTAAAACTCAAATCTTATTTAGTTTAAAGTCGCATTACATCAACAGAAGGGTGTAAACCTATGTCTTTTAACATTTATACACAAGGGTGTAAACCTATGTCTTTTAACATTTATACACAAGGGTGTAAACCTATGTCTTTTAACATTTATACACAAGGGTGTATACCTATGTCTTTTAACATTTATACACTTTCAGATGCAGAGATTGTCCATTTTAACATGTTCATAGAGTTGTTATTTAAATTCCTTTTTTATTCTATTTGCTTAACAATCAATATTTTTTGTAGGGTTTTTATAAGTTGGTGTACTGGCCTTTTAAAAAAATACATGCAAATGTATGCTTGTTTTTCATGTGATCTAATGGTGAGTTATATTAGGATGGTGCATTTTTTACTGAATTGATTCTGATGAAGTAACTTTTGTTATGAAAGTGCTCAATCCTTGTGTGTGAATAAACTTGGATTTATTTTTGCCTCCATTTCTGCTTTTGGGCTGTTGTGCTGGGTGGTGTATTTTGTTATACTAAGTTTCTGTCCTCAGTGGTTACAGGAAACAGTTATACAGAAAAGGGAGGCAATAACTAAGAGATCAGGGATGTGATGCCCAGTTCCTGCTATGCAAAAGGAGAGCTGCAACAGCAATGGCTACATTGTTTAAAGGAGTTTGTGAACTCCAAATGAAATAACAATGGCAATTATGGAAACAGGTTCCCTAGTGGAAAAAGGTAGGGGAGTGACAGATTCCAACGAGGACAGTGGTTTTCATAGAGACAGAAATGGAGATAACAATGGTAATTATGGAAACAGGTTCCCTAGTGGAAAAAGGTAGGGGAGTGACAGTGGTTTTCATAGAGACAGAAATGGAGATAACAATGCCAGATAAACTACAGTGAGCATTTACATATGTGACCAGTGAATGCATTTCTTGTTCAGAACACACAATTATCATGCTGCTTATCATATCTGGAAATAAATAAACATGATTTTAATTAAAGCAATACAAATGAGAAGGCATTGTTAGATCTCTTTTGGAATGTCTGCCTGAAGAAAAATAATCAGAGGAAATAAAAGCTGCAAGCTCTGTGAACTAGTCCACATTTAAGATAATTAACTTGCATAAAAGCAATTAACTTTAAGAGAGATGCCTTTGTTGCAGCATGGGTTAATTTATATTCCAATTAGAAGAGCAAGGCCTGTTAACAACTCAATTAATTTAAAGTTATATATCAGACAGTTACATGTGACATTATTATCCCTGCAGAATGACTTGCAGATGGCTTTGAGATTTTGTCTACAGTGAGCTAATCAAGTGTTTTCTAATCTGGTTTGGAACCTTACCATAACAACATTTGAGGTGTTCCCCAATAAAAGAACATTTTGCAATGTGAGCGTGGAAGAATGACAGGTGTTGGACAATCTAATAAATGATCACAGTGGTTGTTTTATGAAAGTAGATGAAGGGAGAGCTCTGTCGGCAAAGGATGCAGTACTTTATGTTGTTAAAATGAAACCTATGTTAGCTGATGAAGAAAATATGAGTCATTTAGTATGAGGATTATCAACAGGGGTTACAGCCAACTGGATGAGAAACTATTAGAACAGTTAACAAAGGATTTCAAGGATCTTAAAGAAATTTGACTTCCTATGTTATATAGGTGCTTATAAGGTCCACAAGTATGAAAACGATCCCCTTTTTAGACCCATAGTATCAGCCACCAGATGCTGCAAGTGGATTGGACATGCTAAAAAATTGGCCCTAGGCGTGAGTGCATGCGTGTCTGTGTGCCTTCCGTGGAAGGTTGGGCACCGGGCTAGCAACTCGACACCGTAAAACTCCACTGCCAATCATGAGCGGACATGGTGATCCGCTGTGGTGAACCCTAATCGGGAAAAGACGAAAGAGAGAGAGAGTATCAGCCGCCAGATCTAATACAACTTCCCGAGCAATTTATGTGGACAAGAAGTTGAACCCACTGATGACTTTAGTACCCCCATATATACAATCCTATTTTGATTTTGTTAACAAAACAAGTAAGGTATTTGTAAATTATGAAACATACCAGTACAAGACAAGCTCTACCTGTAAAAAAACAGGATGTTTACAAGGCACCAAGTTGCAGTGTTAACACATCAACTTTATCAGCAAATCAAGATGAGAACCAAGACTGAAGGGTCTGGAAAACTAGTCCCCTCAGTCCAAGATATATTACTCACATATAAGAACCTACAAAAAAGACTAAAATCAATATTAAAACATTAAAACTAGCTACTGTAGAACACTCCAACAAAAAACATTAGTCAGCCTAAGAGTTTTGGAACACTGTAAACACCATAGGGAACAATACATTATTTCCCAAATTAAAAAAATGAAAAGACATTCCTATCAAACACCCTACAGCAGATATTTGTCATTATCTACAACCCACCCAAGCATCTTGTCAGTGAAGTCCTCACCCAATTTAGAGTAGCATATAAAATATCTCACCCTCTCACACTGGATATCAGACAGGCTATTGCCATAAATGCATTGCTATCACAATTAAAATATTACCCTCCCCAACATAACTATCCAATCCAGTCACAATATAAACATGTTGCAAAAGAAAATCCTCAGATTTGATTTTCTCATCCCTCACAATAAATATCACCACCTCACTATCTCCAAATCCAATTGCTTTCAATCCATGCCTGGCTATCTCTCCTACTTTTCAACATACTCACCTTGAAATTAGTCAATGACAACCACTCCCCCCTCAAAAAAAAATACTTTTCAGAAGTGCATCCTATTCTCTATGAAACTCCAATGAAGCTCTTCTAACTAGATCACCCACAATCACTTTAAGTTCGAAAACTCATTTGTCAAACTTGCACCAACTGCCTGGGCAGGATTCCAGAAAATATCAGGGCTGAATCTAACCTTTAGAGTTTCAGGAAACAACTCATAAAGCATCTCAAACAAAGGTCACGTACACTTAATTTGATACCTCTGGATACCAATTGGTCCTGATCTCTGGTAATACCCCACTAATGTAAACACATTGATAAATGCTGCTGAATTCATCTCTGTCCTCTTTCCTCCCACTTCTTTACCTCTCTGTTCTCTACTTTATGCACTGCTCCCGCCCATCACCTTTGCCCCCTCATTTCTACTGATTTTACTACAGTCCTTCTCTCACAAAATCTTTGTGTTGTAATGTCTGCCTATTATCACACCTGACTTAACTATGCATCCTTAGTGCCAGATAGAACTCCATTTTGTACTGGGACTTCCAGGATGGCTGCACACTGAGTAACAGCTTATTTCTAGCTCTCTTAGTGTGAAGACAGAACCTCGACAGAGAAGGCCAGTAGACTTGTGTTTATGGGTAAATTTCAGTAACTGGCTAGTAAGTGCACTACCTGGATGCCAGGAATAAAAAAAAATATGGAAGACCTGGAAAAAAACAGTTACAAAAGTGAGGAAGAAACACTGACTGGGGAAAGTTCTGCAGCTGTTCAGCAAGAAGCAATGCAACATTCAGACGTGACTTCCAGTAACCTAGAAGAAAGTATAAAGCAGCTGTGCACAGACCTAGTTAAAATAAACAAAACACTGATGGAGTACATCAACGCAAACAACATAAGGCTGGAAAAATGGAAGAAGCTTTAAACAGATATTCAGATGAGATGATAAAGCTGCAAAAATCAGAGTTTGAAAGGAAGAAAATGCTGGCTGAATATGAGACTGCTCAGGAAGAGATGTTTAAAAAAATAATAGAATCAGAGGACAGAGCATGTAGGGAAAACCTGAGATTTTCAGCTATACCAGAGAAGCTTGAAGGAGCATACTGCATTAATTTTATGAAAGCAGAAATAAGCAACTGGACTGGTATTCAACACCAGGAGTTGCTAGTTGAAAGGACATGTCATGTGTATGCTCCAAACCTGGCTATAAGAAAACAACATAGACCTTTAATATTAAAGATGCAATTCTAACAGTAGAAGGAGTTAATTCTAACAAAACTGTGTCAGAACGACAAAATACTAGAAGTGGGAGGCAGCAGAGTTTTTTGGAGAATGATTACTCATTATATACCAGACAGAAGAGGTGTAAATTCATTCCACTAACCAGGGAATGTCATTACACAGGTGTGAGATTCAAACTGCTGTATCCAACTGTCTTTAAAGTATTCTCCCCTGGAGGGACAAAATCGTTTTTTGATTAAGAGTATGCTAAGGAGAAAATACAAAAGTTTGTCCAACAAAAAGTGAGCTGTGAAACACAATTATTTTCTGCTTCTTGTTCTTCTGGTAATAAAAACCACAGAGAAACTGTATTTGTGAATCCTTTTCCAGTATTTCAATGTAAAGTGTTGGAGAGAAGGAAGAGAGCATGAGAGTTGACTAGAAGAATCAAGAGTACATTGAAAGTGAAGCAGAGACAGGATGTGGACGATGGAGAAGAACTGTAATAAAACCAGTAACTTACTGTGGGATTATAATGCAATAACTATATTTGTGAAATATAACAGAACAAGAAAATCTGGAAATATTGGACTTTTTCAACATTTGCTGGATTTGTGGGGGACTCTAAAGTATATGTCCTATTTCATGTCATTAATGTTCAGAAAAATGCTTTGGGGGAGGGGAAGAGAGGGGAGAATGCTAACTGTAAGTAAAGAAAACATTTTCTTTTCTTAATAGTACTGTATTTGTGGTGCATGGTTTTCTTTATATGCTATTTTTAAGTGTAATGGGGATTGTAAACATATGCTATTGTTTTTCTTTCTTTTCCCCTCTTCTCTCTTTCTTCTTGTACAGTTTTCAGAAATGTAAGCAATGGAATGTGAAAAAGAGCCTGGTTAAAAAGGCATGACAAAGTTAAAATTAATGTGCATTTTCTCATTCTTGCATGGGGTAATGACTGGATTAAGAAACTTAAACTGATTAGTTTTAAACGAGATAGAGTTGCCACCTTTTCAAATGCCCAAAGTGGGACATTTTTGGTAGAAACGTCAGATTTTGCAGGCCAAAACATACCCATGGCCAGTACAAAGGACAGAACTTCACTTTTTGCCTAAATAAAAGCTTATTCTTGTAGCATTTTAGTTGCTTATTCTGTTTCTTATAATATTTAGGTGTTTCAGATACAGAATAACTGTTTTATGCAACTATTACATAAAATATAGTTAATAATTTTGTCTTAAAATCTGAGGACATTTGACATTTTTATCATTTTTTTTGCAGGACACAACTGCCCAAAGAAGGACTGTCCATCACAAAGTGGGACAGGTGGTAACCCTAAAATGAGAGCAAATAAATGAAAAAGAATATTGAATATTATGAGGCTTTTTTTCTAGCACAGTGATTCTGAAACTGGGGTCCTTACAATAAACTCTAGGGGTCCATGAGTTCAAGGCTTGATCCCACCTAGATTTCAGACTTCTGCATCATTCATGAGTTCATGGCTTGCAATCAACCTTGTGTATTAAACAATAAGAAAAAAGAAAAAAGAAAATCTCTAGCTCTCATCCTCAATTAACAAAAAAAACAAACAAAAAAAAAAAAATGAAAAGAAAGAGATTTTCCTGAGCAGCTTATTTTCAGCATTTGTGGCCAAGTAGTTGCTTGCCCTGAGTTTTTAGAAGAACAAGAAGAAATAAAGTCTGTGTTTGAAGCTGAGGCTGAGCAGCTGCTGCTTGCTTGCCCTGTGATTTCTGCCTTCCAGTTGGAACTTGGAGGGAAATGTAAACAACTGTTCTCTTCACTCCATGTAAGACAGTTAAAGTTGTGCCTTTGTGTTGGTTGTTTTATGCTTTGTGTCTCTCCTTTTGCCAGCTATTAATAGAAATAAACCAATACTGCAGAGCTGGTCCTGATGATCTTGTGAGATCTTGTTCAAAGACCCTGAAGGTATATATATATTTTTAAGTAAAGCTTGAATAAGAAGCAGTGCAGTTGAGAGCATAGCTGTCAGCTGTCTAGATTTTCACAGAATGTCCACTTTTTGCCTCATATTTTTGGTCTGTTTCTCATAAAATTGTGTTTTTCCTGGCAAATCACTGAGGGCTGAAGTCAGAAAATAATAGCAGACATTTGAGCTTTAGACTTCACATCTTTCAGAGAATTCATACTAATGTAAAATTTGTTCTATCAACTTTCTAAGTTTATAAGAGCAATATTAAAAATTCCTTCCTAGTTTTGGGCCTTCTGTCACCCCCATTATGACAGACTTTGTCCAGATTTCTATTTCTTGTGCTAAGAGGTTGAGAGGTATAGTGTGTGTGTGTGTGTGTGTGTGTGTGTGTGTGTGTGTGTGTGTGTGTGTGTGTATAAGAGTGAAATGCCCTAGTTAGTGTTAGCAGGTGGTTAGTAACTGCTTAGGCTCAAACCCTGTACTTTAACTGCATGAAACACGAGCCTGAGTCCTACCCCAACTACCAAGCTGCATTTTTCAAGGAACTGAGATTCAGATGCATTTTTCAAGGAATTTAGTTTCAAGTGCATTTTTCAAGGAGTTGTGAACTTCAAGGAAAAATAAATTTACTGCTGCTCATGCTAAGTCTGTTTACAATGTGCAACTGTTTGTTCAGCAAATGGTATGACTATTGTGGTATAGAATTTTAAAGCAGTGTTAGTAGCACAACAGGTAGCATACTTGGATCTTGATGCAGAAGGCTGTGGGTTCTGCTCCAACAGCATGTAGATGGATTACTGATACTGTGTTGTATTTTAAGGGGGTGGGGTGCTGCAGTCCTGAGTATGTCCTCCTTTGGATAAGATGCCTAGTAGCTATGAACCTGTTTTCAGTTTGCCATCCATTCCCTATTGCAATATTACCAGCTTACCATTTTTAATGTAACATAGGCAATATATTGTTCAAGGGTGACAGACACTGAATTTGTAGATGAAACACTGAAATATAAAGTTGTTTGCTAGCTCTAACCTTTTCATTAGTTACAGATCTCTTTAATGTGGAACTATTCAGATGACTTCTGCAGAGATTGTGCATATTGACTGATATTGGTGCATTATAATGACAGAAGTTTGAGTGGTCTTTTATGGTCAAAATGGTCTGAATTGGGCAGTTTTGTCATTACTGGTTCATATGTTTTGTTTCATTGCTTACTGGAAAAATGTTCCCAACTATAAATTTAAAACACACTCTAACAAATGGAGCTGTATTACATAAAGGATATAATATATGCAGTCAGGAAGGTGAAGCAAAGAACTTTTGCATGGTCCTAAAAATGTGTGCAAGGGGCCTATGATTTGAAAACAGGCCAAAGATAAACATAATCCACCACTGGCCAGATGCATTTTCTTTGACTGTGGGTTTCAATACTTTTTCAGTGAATATGAGTTTCAAAGGCAGAGAAGTTTTAATGCTAAGTCTGTTTTCAATGTGAGACTGTATTGTTTTGTTTAGCAAATGGCTATCAGTGGTTGTGCTATAAAATTTGAAATAAAAGTTTTTAATTAAATCCAAATATCTATTATCATTGTAGAAGTAAAGCAGAAAACAGTATCCACACTGAGAGTTTTGAACAGTGTTTATGGCAACTGGGTAGAAATAGCCAAGTAATGGGACACTGGAATGGCTGCGGGGGGATGGCTGAGTGTGAGAACTGGTTGGGGGCTAACTCAAATTCAATGTATGCTTTGTTTATATTAATTATTAATTAATATCAGTCTAAAAACACAATCCAAAATATAGGGGTCCGCCAAAATATTTCCTTTATAAAAAGGGTCCTCCAGCTTGTAAAGTTTCAGAACTACTGTTCTAGCAACTGCATGTATACTTAGTAGCAGTTCTGCAGTTGGTCTTCATATTTCCATGGAAACAGTCCGATAAAAAAAAAACTGGCTGTCTGGTTCTCAAGTCTCCATGGAGACAATCTGATAAAGAGAAACTGGAGACATTCTGGTGGAAAGGAGTTGGCTGAGGGAAAAGAAAAGAGAAATTGGGTAGAACATAATGTTCTCTGAAAGTAATCAGGGGTTTTCCCAGCTGGGAGAACTTTAAAGAAAAGACAAAACCAACTAGACTTGAAGTAAAGTTTTTTTCATTTTTTAATGCAATGGGATACTAACAGGTGCTTTTGTTTTTTGTTTTGTTTTTCCTTTTTCTCCCTTCTTCACTTTTTTTCCTCTGTTCAGTTTTAAGAAATGTAGGCACTGCAATGTAAAAAAAAAAAAAAAAAAGAAAAATGAAGAGGGAGGGAGGAAATGTCTGGTTAAGAGAGTATGACAAAAGAAAAATCAGTGTGCTTTTGGGAAATGACTGGGTTAAGGCCCTAGGCATTATCCAGTAACATGTTTATTACAAAGCATGTAAATGAAAAAGAGCATTGAATATTATAAGGCTTTTTTTCTGGTAAACAATGTATCTTTAGCAGTTTTTTTGTCTGGCTTGCATATCACTAGAAGACAATTTGATAAAGAGAAATGGCTTGGAGAAAGTGTTTACTGAAAGCATTCAAGTGTTTTCTCAGCTGGGACAGCTATAAAGATAGACAAAATCAAATAGCACTTACTAATAGCACAGGTTGTACCATGCGTCTTAGCATGACTAACCTTTGTTTTTGGTTAACTCTATCCTGTCTGTGTGACTATCATCTTAGAACATTTGTTCTTATTAGGAAGCAAAAACTTCAATATTTGAAGATGTACATAGTTTTGTGTGTTATTAAGTTAATATGTTTTAGAGGGGGTTTGGGGGGTTGTTGGTTCTATTTGAGGGGTTTCAAAAAAGCAAAAAAGTTATGTAAGCTGTAGCATAGCCTTAAATAGATATGATAAGAAACAACTGTGTAAAAGACCAACCTGCCAAACAGTATATGCATGTAACATAAAAGTTGGAACTAGACATTTAACAAAAAAGCAGTTATACATAAAAGGTGGTGATAACTATCTAAGAAAATTATGCTTTCTGTAATGTCTTTCTGTCTGAATAGTCTTACAGATAAATATAAAAAAGAAAGAGTAGTGAACTATATTAAAAATGTAGAGTGCAAATAGTTATACTACAGGAGATACACCAGGAAAGAACTGAACATGTGAATTTGATAAAGAAAGGTTTTCAGGATGGTTATTCAGTGGAATATCTGGGTCAAAGGAAAAGAGGAGTACTTATATTAATTGCAAGAGGAGCTCCAATAGTGACAGAAGATGAAAAAATATAATAATGGAAGATATATAGCACTAAGGGGCTACTGGAAATGGAGGAGGATTGTACTGGCATGCATTTACATTCCACCTAAAACTACTATAATGGAGCTTAAGAAAATTCTGGGAGAAATAATCAGTTTTCAGGAAGGAATATTACTTATAGGTGGTGACTGGAATTTGGTTTGCAACAATAAAGATGTGTCTTTTAGAGCACAAAAGCTTTTAGCACAATGGCTCAGGAAACAGAAAGTGGAAAGGGCTGTCACCAATCTTAGGGAGCCTGTAACAAGGAAGATAACAAGAGATCCTGTAGAAGTATTAGAAATATTTCAGAAATTTTATGAAAGGTTATATAGAGCAGAGAAATATGGAACTCAAGAAAAGGTACAAATGGAAATGTTTATGGAAGAACTAAATATGGCAAGGTTAGCGGTAGATGAAGCTCAATTACTAACAGTTAGGATAGGAAGAGAGGAAATAAAAATGTCTATGTATAACCAATCTACAGGAAAGTCCCCAGGACTCTAAAGTATTCATGTGGAAGTCTGGAAGCTAGGAAGGAAAAAAACTGATGAAGATCTGCAAGGTTTTGTTTTACAGTATTTTAAGAGGAGGAGAAGTACCAGCATCCTGGAAGAAAGTGGTGATAACAGTAATACCTAAAGAGGGTAAAGATCCATCAGATCCAGCTTCATACAGGCCCATTTCAGTACTAAACCATGATTATAAAGTGTTTATGTCTATAATGGCTAAATGAATGGCAAAAATAATGCCAAAATTGATAGATATGGATCAGTGTGGCTTTGTGGAGGGGTGACAAACATTTGACAATATTAACAGAACACTGATGATCCAGAGGGAACCGGAATGTAAGAAAATACCACTGTTATTGGTGGGTCTTGATGCAAAGAAAGCATTTGACAAGAGTAGACTAGGACTTCATGAGCAGGGTAATGGAAGCATTTCCTTTCCCTGATACAATTATAAGGTTGATTAGCAGTGTATATGAAAGATTGGAGGAGAAAATTAAAGTGGGTGGGGTCCTCTCTGATAACTTCTGCTTGAGTAGAGGAACCAGGCAGAGTTGTCCGCTTTCCCCTTTGTTGTTTGCATTATATTTAGAATCATTGGCAAAGAAAATAAGGGACTCAGAAATTCAAGGATATAATTGGTATGGTAGTCAGGAAAATCTGGCTCTATTTGCAGATGATATTATTTAAACCTGTCAAAACCAGAAAAGGACATTACAGTGTTGTGGAACATTTTAAGACAGTTTCATATCTTCTCAGGATACAAAATTAATTATGCTAAAAAAAGGCAATAGCAGCAAATTATAAACCCACACACAAATCCGTCCAACAATATCCATATTTATGAGGACATAAAATGAAGTATTTAGGAATATGGATAAGAAATTACTCTGTCATGGCTGCTAAGGATATGTGGGAAGAGACTAAACAGAAGATAATACAAAAACTGAAAAACTGGAACTTTGTTATATGGATATGGATACTAAGATGCAAGTGATTAAAATGTTTTTAGTCCCTTTAGTCTTATACACAGGTCAGGCATATTTTTATCAACCAGAGGAGAAGCTGTGGATAGCAATTAAAAAAGAGTTGTAGGATTTTATCTGGAAAGGGAAGGAGCAAACTACATAGGAAAAATGGGAATTGTGGGAACAATATATACAGAGAAAGAATGAGGTTTAAGAGGCAGGATTTGAACGAGCCATGTAATGCTTAACTGACAATGACTGGATAGATTATAAGTGATGCATAATGTTTGCAACTACAGGCATTTCAATGGTGTCTGTGATGTATAATGTGTGCAAATAAAGTAGTGTCAACGTTGTTTGTTTTTCATTTATATAAATGTAAGATTGCCTATGTCATACATGACAAATAAAGATGTAAAAAAAAAGAACTCCATGTTGTAATGTACAAGTACTATCTGTTCCTCCCTCTTTTCCTTCATAATTCTTCTCACATAAGAAAACATTTGATTTTTATTTGGCACTGGAATGTAAAGATTAAAGTTAAGATGTGTTTTTCGCATTTTTCAATGTTTATATATATATATATATATATATATATATATATATATAGGTGTGCCAAAATGATTGCCATATACTAAATGCATATATCAAAATTAATGTCCTGTAATAAATGTTTATTCTAGACTTCTTGTTTTATTCTTTGTGTCATGCCTTCAAGGCTCACACCATACCTGAAAGGGGTCCTTGGGCCAGTGTACTTACCTGATTAACAAAGGTATTAAATGAAAATTTGTCTGTTATGTTACCCATTCATACGCTTTATTCCATCAATCCACAGGATATTGGTATACCTTGGATGATTACTTTCCTTGTTACAAAGCAGTCATGCCTACCAGAGAAATGTTTGCAACTGGTAAGTTATTGGAATTAATTTTGGAAACCATTTTTTTCATTACTCAACAGAAAATACTATTAACAGGTTTCTCAGATGACCATGACACCATTGATGGTGCCTAGTTTTTGTTATGTTAGTGATGGTAACTTAGGAAGACAACTTTGTGAATCAAAGTAAATTTTCAGAAAGTTACTTTCGTTTTGACTTTTTGTAGGAGGAGGAAGTATGGAACTGCTTAATGAATTTGTGGATTACTTAAACTGAACAACAGATTTTCTGGTGGGGGATGAACAGTTTGGATAGACCCATAAACGCTCAAGTAATTGTAATGAACTCAATACAGAGACAAATAGAGAAGGACAACGATACTTCCGATACTCCAGATGAGGTAAATGGTACTAATATACTTCCCATACTCTGGAACAAACTACCTGTCTGTATCAAACAAAGCTCCTCATTAGCACTCTTCAAGAAAAGTCTTGATGATTAGATGGGAGATAGGAAATTCACCCCGGGGATCACTTCTGTGGCTCTGCTAGAAAGGGGCACAGGAAAATAATTTTCTTGGGTGGCAAAAATCAGGGTACCCTTTGGCTAGGCTTATATAGGCCCTAGGGCCAATAGCCTAGTACCTACCTATGAACCTATAATCAAGTTGGGCGTATTGATGCTAACATGTTTAAAGACAGTACTGATTATATTGTTAATTCATCAGGTAATGTTTTGACGGAGGAAGAAATATCGGTAATGAGTTATAGTTTAAAATTTGTTCCCACAGTCTTATCTAGGTTTACACAATATAAAATGTGACATTTTTAGACTAGTTAGGAAATTATATTTGAAGGATTTTTTCAAAGGGGGCAGCAATAATAAAAAAGGTGTCTGAGGAAAAGTCTCCTTTTGATAGTAACATTCATAGTAGTGATGAGAGCTTTTTTTCATGCAGTTCGAATTGTGATATCAATGCTTACTATCAACTTGATAGTGCATGAAAGCCGTTTTATACCTCCATTTAACAATGATATAATCCAGCATTTCTCTGCTTTATTAAATTATAGTGCTGAATAGGGGTATTATAACTTTTATGAAAATAAAGCTACCATACACATTAAAGAGTGGTAAATGGGAGAGGTTACAATGCCTGGATAAATGGAGGGATTTCGTTTTTAAACCAGTAGACAAAGGCAATAAATTAGTGGTTATACACTATACCCAGTATTTAAAAATGTATTATCAACATGTAAACAATCAAAATGTTTATAAAATTGTAGATTAGAATGAGTACAAAAAAAGCATTGGAGTGTTATAAGGAATTATTAAGTAAAGGTTGCAGGTTAAATTATTTTTCTTATGATGATGTTAACAAAAAAACAGCCGAGCAGTGCTAAAAAAATCCCAGTTCTTTATTGTAAGTGCTTTCGTTCATCCACACTATAAAATGAACTTCTTCAGACAAAACTCTACCCAACATTCAATGCCTTACATAAGACACTTAATTAGTTAATAAGTTAATAAGATAACAACTTTGACCCCCTTTTTTAAAAATAATATCATACATTATTTATTTATTTATTGCAGTTGGTTTACCAGGATAGTCCTTTGGGCCTTAAAGAACCCGTTTTCAATGGAGTCCTGGGGAGAAAAGCTCCAAAAAAAAACAAAAAAAAAACAAAAGTACATATAATATTCGACAGAGACAGTCTAGGGACAGAAAGTTATTAATACAATGTAGGCAGAATAAAGTAAAACTAATCAGATATATAATAGCAGTCATAACAATTAATACATTGAGAGAAAAAAAAACATGCTAGCAATAGAACAAATGCAAAACATTAATACAAATTAGAGAATAAGCATAGTAGCTAAAAGTAGGATGTGATATTAAAGGACATTAAGTAGAGTTAGTTATGTGGGGTGGGAGCAAGAGCATTCCCACTGTGATGCTAGGTGTAAGAAAAGTGACTTCTTGAAGGTAGAGTGGTTAGAGGTGGTGCGGATGTTTGGTGGTAAGGAGTTCCAGAGGTGAGCGAGGCTGAAGGAAAGAAGTTTTTTGCCTGGGGGATGAGTAAGTTTATGCACTTCTAGTAGATTTTGATTATTAGACCTTAGAACTCTGTTAGGTAGGTGCATTTTAAAGGCAGAGGAAAGGGAGGGACAGAGGGAAGGGTTTAGAATAAGCTTATGGGCTAGAGTTAGTTGAGTGTAAGTTAGTTGTTTGGGAAGTTCTAGCCATTTTAGCTTATGGAGGGAGAGACAGTGGTGAGTGGAAGACTTATGGCTGGTGGCGAATTTTGCAATTTTGTTATAGCAGGAGGTAAGCTGTTTTATTAATGAGGACTGAAGATTAGTAAGTAGTGGGGCACCATAGAGAAGGGAGGGGATAAGGAAGGAAGTAGAGAGAGTGATTTTAGTGGCGGATGTGAGGTAGGTATTCTGTCTATAAAGCATGCCAAGTTTTTGATGCATTTTTTTGATGTTTGTTTGTAGGTGGGAGTTAAATTTAAGTTGGTTGTCGATTTGGACCCCAAGTAGTTTGGTCTCTGACACTGTTTCGAGAGGTGTGTTGTTTTGACTAGTAATTAAGAATGAATTTATGTCAGGAGGAGTAACTTTGGAGGGAGTAAATAACATTAGTTTGGTCTTGGTAGCATTGAGAGCTAGATGATTGCTTAGCATCCATTGCTCTGTGGAAGAGAAGGCATCTTGAGTAAGTTTTTGTAGTGTAGTGATAGAAGAGGCAGAGCAGATGATAGTAGAATCATCCGCGTATTGGATGATGCTAGAGAAAGGGATTGATTTGTGGAAGTCGTTAATAAAGATATTGAAGAGAAGAGGACCCAGTATGGAGCCTTGTGGAACTCCAGTAGGGGTACTAAGGAAGGAGGAAGTGGCTTTTTTCCATTTTACAGCTTGATTTCTGTTAGATAGATAACTAGAGAACCAGTTCAAAGAGGAGGAGGATAGGTAGAGTTTGGAGAGTTTAGTTAAGAGCAGTTTGTGTGAGATAGTATCGAAGGCTTTGGAAATATCAAGGAGTAAGGTGGAAACAATTTGTCCAGAGTCGCGGGCTTTATTAACGATTTCAAGGAAGGAGAGAAGGGCAGTCATGGTGCTATGATTAGGTCTGAAACCATGCTGTGTGGGAGTTATAAGATTATTGTCTAGGAGGTGGGGAAGGAGTTGAAGTTGCACACATTTTTCAAGGATTTTTGAAATGGGGGACAGGATGGCTATGGGACGGAAATTAGTGACGTTATTATTGTTACCACCTTTGTGTAGTGGTATAATAAAGGCTTGTTTCCAAATTTGGGGAACTATGCATTCTTGTAGGGAACCGTTAATTAAGATGCTAATAGGGTAGGCAAGACTTTCAGCAGCTATACTAAGAAAGTAAGAAGGGATATTGTCAGGAGCATTGGTACATGGTTTCAATTTCTGAAGGAGTTTCTTGATAGTAGATGTAGGTATGGGATTTAAAGAGAAGAGAGTGCAGTCTGGGGGGGATTTTGGGGAGGTGTTGATGAGGATAGAATTTGTGTAGAAGAGGGGGTAGTGAAGTTAGTGGGTGGGGAGTAGGGTGTAGCTGTAGAGACAGTGGGGGTGGGTGAGGGGGTATTGGATGATAGAGAGGAGGTGGAGAATGAGGAGGTCAATTTGAAAATAGAGTCAATAAAGAAAGAATTAAATTGGGTGGCTAGATCATGATCTGGAGAATTTGGGTCTGGGGTAGGAATATCTGGTTTGCTGGGGTGGAGGAGAGTGGAGATCCCTTTCCAGAATTTTTGGGGGTTATTTTTGTTATGGTTTTGGAGTGTAGAGAAATAGTTTTGTCGATCAAAGGTAATGAGTTTTTTTACTTTATTTCGGAGCATTTTGTATTCATTAAGGAGTGGAGTTGTCTTATGTTTTTGGTAGCGTGCCCAGACTTTGTCTCTTTGTCTCATGGTAGAAATGAACATTATATATTATATAGAAAACTGCTACTTAAATTGAATGGTATCATCATGGTAAAATGTAACTGAGTAGATGTATACACATTATATAATATATGATATTATTTAAAAAAAGGAGGTCAAAGTTGATTCACTCTTTTAGCTTAACATTTTGATAGGAAGTGGAGGCTATTTATCATTGCATTGTCTACATACACAATGTGATAATACATACATTTTAGTATGATTTCCATTTGTCTTATTTTGTTTGCGTTATATAAGGAATTATAATGTTTAAATTTCTTTGTGCTTTTTAGCATTTTAAATGCCATTTGTAATGGCATTACTTATAACATTTAACAGTTTGATCAATTTGAGGAAGCTTGTTAATTGTCTTATTAACTAAGTGTCTTATATAAGGCATTGAATGTTGGGTAGGGTTTTGTCTGAAGAAGTTCATTGTATAGTGTGGATGAACGAAAGTGCTTACAATAAAGAACTGGAATTTTTTTAGCACTTCTCGGCTGTTTTTTTGTTACTTTTGGTGGTTTTTCGTAAGCACTCCTCGGCTGTTTTCTTGTTACTTTCAGTTGTTTTTAGTAAGTGTCTTATGATGATGTTGAATATAAGTTCAGTAGTGACAACTGTACTGTAGTTCATTTTTTTTGTCTGCCCAAAATTCATAAAAATTTGTGGGACCCATGGGTCATCCAGTTGTCTCGGCCTGCAACTATTTTACACATTATTTACCATGTTTTTTTTACATAGATATCTATTACCAGAGGTGGTTAGATTAACTTCTTATATTCAGAATGTATTTGATTTTATAGAGAAAATAAGGAATGTAAGTTGGACTGAAGATATGTATTTTATTGTTTTGGATGTAGTTAGTTTATCTAACCATCCATTCATCTTTAACCCCTTTTTCCCATTATTGCACATGGGGTCGGAGTGTCGCTTCAACAGTGACAATCATCTCAAGCCAAAGTTTTACACTGCCGGGTGGCTAGCCCTACCTCAGTAATTCATCCGTACCACTCACTCACTGACACAGGCAATTTAGAGTATCCAATCTACCTACTGCGTGTCTTTGGAATGTGGGAGGAAACCAGAGCACCTGGAAGAAACCCACCTGACTGCAGGGAGGACATGCAGACTCCATACAGAAAGCACCCCTGCTGAGAATTGAAATGAAGAATCTTTTGCTGTGAGGTGACAACGCTAACCACTGCACCACCATGGCTACCCACTGCACTTAGTTTATTTACTAGTATTAATCATGCCTTTGAGATAGAAGTTTTGCATCACTTTTTGGGAGGAAATCCAAGGGCATATTATGTTATTGAGTTGATACCTTTTTGCCTCAGTAATAATTTTTTGAGTTTAATGGACAACTGTACAAACAGTTACAGGGTACTGCCATGGGGGCTTCTTTTGCCCACAGGTATGCAAATATATTCATGGGTTTCTTTGAGGATTGTCACATTTATAGGAATATTTTTTTAGGAGATATGTGTTAAAATATTTTAGATTTATTGATGATTTGTTTTTTTATATGTAAAGGGGGCCAAGACAATGTATTATAATTTATACAGGATTTAAAGGAAAATAACTTTAATATGAAATTTGATGGGCTACAGTTGTGGGATAAATACTTTTTTTTTTAAACTAAGATGGAAGGTGTAGAAAATTATAATATTTAGACAAAGGTGCAAAGGCAATTTGGAAATGGAAACCATTTTCTTTATGGAAACAGTTGTCATCCCCTAACACTTTGCAGGGTTTATCCTAAGGGGGTGTTTTTGAGACCAAGAAGATTACGCAGTGATGAAGGAGAGTTTAATGAAGAATTATGGAAGGTTATTAAAATGTTCAGTGGGAGAGGTTATGATGAAAAGATATTATTCGATAGTGTGAATAAGTTAAACAAAATTGATAGGAAGAGTGTTTTGAGATGCAGTAATGGACATCTCCTTGTGACGAATAAGGTGGAAAAGGAACAAATCTTTTTTGTTACTAGGTATACATTATTTTGTGTGGCATTAATTAAATTGGTGAACTATTATTTAGGGCTTTTTGATTAACCATAAGGACTTTAGTACCATCTTAGAAAGTAAGCCACGTATTTCATACAGATGTCCCGGAAGTATTGGGTAACCTTTCAGTCCACGGGAAATTTGTTGCACCAACAGATAACATAAATTAGGAGATTATTTTTAAAGGGACGGTCGCATGTGGGAAGTGTTCCTGTTGTAGTTTTGTGGTTGGTAGCTTTCCAAAAATTAATGGTAGAAAATTACAAGTTCAGGATAATTTTAGGTGTGATAGTGTGTGGGAGATTTATACAGTGAGGTGTCCATGTGGGAAGTGTTACATTGGGCAAAGTAAAAGATCCTTTTCTACAAGAGTTGTTGTTGTTGTTTGTCTTTTTGGCTTTTCCTGGTTAGGGGTCGCCACAGCAGAACTCCGGTCCACTGATGATTGGCAGTAGATTTTTTTAGGCACCGAGTTGCCAGCCTGATGCCCAACCTTCAATGAAGGCAAGCCTATTTACACATGTCTTTTGAACGCCACTAGTAAAGGAACATATTAGAGACATAAAAAATGTAATACAGAAATTCCAGTTCCTATGCATTTTAAAGCTTGCCATAATCATGATATTCAGGGACTACAGGTTTTGGAAGAGATATACAACGAGCCTTTTAATGATTCTAACTTTAAATGTAAACTGCTTTAAAAAGAATCTGCTTTTATTTTAAAATTTGATATACTGTCCCATGTCCCCTAAGGAGTTAAATGTGGAATGCAATTGGAAATGGTTAATTTAACATAATTGTTTAATTAATTAATTGTTGCATGGTTTGTTATATAAGGGATGTTCATCTGGTAAAATGTTACACTCTGTAAAGGCTGCTAAAGCCGAGATGCTAGAGGAGAGGAATTTGATGCTATTTTATTTTTTTTACTAAAAGTTTATTTGGAATCCTGACCATCTAGTTTGTGGTTGCTGCTAACAGATATTCTAGGGTTTACATAAACTGGTTAATGTTATACAGTTTTTGGATGTTGAGTTTTATAAGAAATCTTGATACAACAGGCTATTTTCAAGGGATACAGAAAACTGGTGGATGCTAACAACTGTGCACATTTTTCTAATACACATACAGTTTACATAAAGACAAATGCAGCAGACTCGGGTAATTAGAATGCCCAGATTAATATACGTGAGAAAGAATTTTTTTATTAAACAATGTTTTGTCATTTTTTTAAAATTCATTGTTTATTATTCATTCTGTCAGGATGAGAAATTGTTTCTTGTTCTGTACGGCTATTTTGCTATAGGTTTTATTTTATGTACATTGTGTCTTTAAGAGCCCTTTACTTTTTTAACTGATGTGTTTTAATTGATGTATCTATTTGATTGGGCATTAGATATTTGAATTTTTATAAATGGAGTATTTTTTCTTTGGATGTTTTATGGTCTGATGTGGGAGATTTATACAGTGAGGTGTCCATGTGGGAAGTGTTACATTGGGCAAAGTAAAAGATCCTTTTCTACAAGAGTTGTTGTTGTTGTTTGTCTTTTTGACTTTTCCCGGTTAGGGGTCACCACAGCGGAACTCCGGTCCACTGATGATTAGCAGTAGATTTTTTATGGTGCCGAATTGCCAGCCCAACGCCCAACCTTCAATGAAGGCATGCCTATTTACACATGTCTTTCGAACGCCACTAGTAAAGGAACATATTAGAGACATAAAAAATGTAATACAGAAAGTCCAGTTGCTATGCATTTTAAAGCTTGCCATAATCACGATGTTCATGGACTACAGGTAATAGTTTTGGAACAGATATATAACTAGCCTTTTAATGATTCTAACTTTAAATGTAAACTGCTTTAAAAAGAATCTGTTTTTATTTTAAAATCTGATATTCTGTCCCGTGTCCCCTAAGGAGTTAAATGTGGAATGCAATTGGAAATGATTAATTTAACATAATTGTTTAATTAATTAATTGTTGCATGGTTTGTTATATAAGGGATGTTCATCTGGTAAAATGTTATACTCTGTAAAGACTGCTAAAGCCGAGATGCTAGAGGAGAGAAATTTGATGCTATTTTATTTTTTTAATAAAAGTTTATTTGGAATCCTGACCATCTAGATTGTGGTTGCTGCTAACAGATATTCTAGGGTTTACATAAACTGGTTAATGTTATACAGTTTTTGGATGTTGAGTTTTTTAAGAAATCTTGATACAACAGGCTATTTTCAAGAGATACAGAAAACTGGTGGATGCTAACAACTGTGCACATTTTTCTAATACACATACAGTTTACATAAAGACAAATGCAGCAGACTCGGGTAATTAGAATGCCCAGATTAATATACGTGAGAAAGAATTTTTTTATTAAACAATGTTTTGTCATTTTTTTTTTTAAGTTTTAGATTTTGCATATGTTGAGGTTGTTTCTCTGTGTCAATGTTTGTATCTTCAACCTTACTGTTTTTGCAGTCGACTTTATATTTTTTTGTTGTGTATAATACACCCATGTGTGTGTGTGTGTGTGTGTGTGTGTGTGTGCGTATGTGTCTATAAATATGTACTGTATGTGTGTGCATATAATATATATATATATATATATATATATATATATATATATATATATATATATATATATATATATATATATATATATATATCTATATATCTATGTGGTTACCTTTTGAAACAATGAAAAGTAAAACCGAACACAAACAATCTGACGGGACACAATGTCGACTCATATAATCGACACATTTGAGTCAACATCATTACCGAAACCATCACGTGATAGCCATATAGGAGCTGATATAAATCAGACTCCTATACAACATATCACATTTTTGTAGGGGGTAAGTCCCCCTGCACCCCCTTGTGGAGGGCTGCGCCTCCCACACCCCCGCTACTAATATATTCTAACTCCGAGATTGCACTACAATGGGGATATGAATGAATTTCCAATCCCCCACTGTACCGCGATCTCCGTGCAGATAGTCGAATACACTTATGCGAATGCACTACTGCATTCGCATAAGTGTGTTCAACTATCCCATCCATTTACATTTTGTGCACAACATTTTGATTTTCAGCAGCAGTACTGCCGACAGAATGTCATTTGCACAAACAATAGTAAACCTATATATATATATATATATATATATATATATATATATATATATATATATATATATATGTTCATAGGTTCATAGGTAGGTACTAGTCTATCATCCCTAGGGCCTATACAAGCCTAGCCAAAAAAGTACCCTGGCTTTCGCCACCCAAGTAAATTATTTTCTTGTGCCCCTGTCAAGCAGAGCCACAGAGGTGATCCCCTGGGTGAATTTCCTATTTCCCATCCAATCAAGATTTTTCTTGAAGAGTGCTAATGAGGAGCTTTGTTTGATATAGATAGATAGTTTATTCCAGAGTATGGGAAGTCTCTGGGACAGGAATCTATCCCTCCCGCGTGTTCTGTTTATTGTGGTGACAAGGTTTAGGTCCCTAGAGCATGTAGCTCAGAGGGACTGGGATTTCTTTAAGTGGAGCATGTCCAACAGCTCTGGGTTTGACATAGCTTTGTATGTTGGCAGAGATCACCTCTAAGTAGGAGATATGCGACGGAGTAAAGCTGGAGTTTTTTGAGGCGGACTGCGTAGGGCATCTGTTTGAGGCCAGTAATCCTCTTTGTGAGGTATTTCTGTGTCCTCTCCACTTGTTGTAGATGTCTTGTGAGGTACGTACCAAAAGGGGCATTGCACTCTATAATGGGTCTAATGAGTAATGAGTAGAGGGGAACAGTGACCTCTTTTCTCCTGGATGAGAAACCTTTTGTGATGAGGTGTGGCACGTAGAAGGATTTCCTGACTACTGTGGCAATGTGATTATCAAAGGAGAGACTACTGTCCACCTGTGTCCCAAGGTCTCTTATCACACTTTCAGTATTAAGTAGACTACCATCTATGTGATAGCTCATGGGTACAGAGTTTTTACCAAAGGGGATGACAATGCACTTTTTGGCATTGAGCTTGAGGCCATGGCTTTGACACCAGGCATTTGTCTCAGGCCATTTTGTAGGATGTCCATATCGTTAGGAGTTTCAGTTTTGGCTCCTTGTTTGCAGTCATCTGTGAACTTCATTAGCCAAAGACCTTCTGTGTTAGCCTGTACTTCGGAAAAGTAGATACCAAACAGGAGAGGACCCAGGACTGAACCCTGTGGTACTCCACTTGTCACTGGTCTATAGTCGTTTTTGGAGTCTGCTACTTACACAGTGTGGGTTCTGTCAGTGAGCCAGTTGGCAACCCATCTTGTGACATAGGGATTTATACCTAGTTTGGTGAGTTTATCTATAATTCCAGAGTGGGGGATGGTTTCAAAAGCCTTGGCGAGATCTAGATAGGCTGTGCGAACCACTTTACCCTCGTCTACGGCTTTGGTGACTGCTTCAAAAAAGTCAGTCAGGTTTAGGAGACATGATCTGCCTTTTACAAACCCAAACTGGGTGGAGTCCATAGTTTGGAGATTACCAATGTCTTTGTTTATAAGTTCCATGATGATACATTCCATGGCCTTGCAGACCAGACTCATTAGGCTAATGGGGCGTTAGTTCCCGGGGTCCGTGATGGCTTCCCCTTTGTGGAGTGGGATAACCGTCGCTGTGCACCATTCAGTGGGCACAAAGCCTGAGATTGAACATGGTGCTTAGGTGTGGTGCCAGTTCATTCTGTAGTTCATGTAGAACGCAGCCTGGGATGTTGTCTGGTCCCATGAATGCTGTGTTCTTGGCTTTGGAGAGTGTGGTCTTTACCTGTACAGCCATGATTACAGGAACTTTGCATTCTTCTGGTATAGAGATGAGCTCTTTAGGGGGTGAGGGGGGTCAAGTTAGCACTGAACCTATCTGCCAGGATGTTGGCAATATCAGTTGGTTCTGTATATTTAGTGCCATTGTGCTGTAACTCAGAGCAGATCTGAGTGTTGCCATTGAGATTCTTGACATAGCTATAGAATGCTTTGTGGTTGTCTTTAGAATCAGTGGCAATTTTGTTTTCATAACTAGCTTTGGAGGATTTTATGAGGGATCTCAGCTTCTTACTGAAGCTGACCAGGGAGTTCTTCCAGTCATGGGATTTTACTCTTTTTTGCAACAGTTTCTTTCTTCTTTTGTAGAGTTTGTTTATGGCAAGGGACCGCCAGATTGGCTTCCTTTTTTTGGAGGATAGCATCTTGGTTCTGTTATGGATAGCATGATCCATGCACTTGTGTAAGTGCTTATAAAGTGCACTTATGTAGGATTCAGCAGTCATCCCTCTATTGTCTGTCTGCATGGGTGTTGTGAAGTTTGTCACTTCTGTCTTAAGAAGCGTGAAGTTGGCTTTGGAGAAATTTTTTATGGTGGTTTCCCTAATGGGGGGGGGGGGTGGCAGCGGGATGTGGATGTCTAGGCTGATTAGCTTGCGGTCGGATTTGACCAATGAGGAACTGACCTCTGGTGTGGAACACTGGTCGCCCATGTTGGTAATGACCAGGTCTAGGATATTGCTGCCCCTGGTAGGGGTATGGATAACTTGATCCAAGGCATTGGAATTAATGAATTCCAAAAAACGTTGAGCAAAAGAGTTGCTACATGAGTAGTTTTCCCAGTTAATGGTGGGGTAGTTGTAATCGCCCATTATTAGGATGCTGGGTTGTACTTTAATATTTTCTAGTGTATCAAGAAATGAGGCGTGGGAATCCTTGGGCATGGTGGGGGATCTGTAGCAAGTTGCAGTTTGGATTGCAGTCTTGTCCAGAGTTAGTTGCACTTGGATAATCTCGGATGCATTATGCTGAGCAACTAGCCTGGATATCCTTAATGAATATGAACACACCTCCACCTTTAGTCTTTCGGTCCAGGTTAGGTGGCCGAAAGCTGTGATATGAATTATAGCCTGGTAATGCAGGGGTGCTCTCTGGAGCCTTGAACCATGTCTCTGTCACTGTACAGATGTCGATGTTCTCCATTTTAAGGAGTGCCTCGAGTGAATGCATTTTGAGGTTTAGACTTCTAGCATTGAATAGCATTACCCTCAGATTTTGCTCGCTTGTACCTTTTATGGTGGTGAATTTGTCATTTGAACCCTGCCTAAAAAAAGGCACTATAGGGGTGGCAAGAGCCTTAACCAGTATCTGGAAACCCAAGGGCGACAGGTGCAGGCCATCTCTGGCAAAGCATCGTGGTCTGTCGATCATGTCATCCCAGGCAGACAGATACTGGATCCCCTTAGAATGACACTAGAAGCTTAGCCAATTGTTGAATTCAATCATTTTGTACTTGTAATGTGGTATCATTCTGGGTGATGGCAGGATGCTACTCAGGGCTAGGGTCATACCTGCCTCGGCTACAAGATCGGAGACCTCCTCCATGTCTCTTTTCATGTAGTCCAGGGAGGTATGTATCAGGTCATTCACACCAACATGGACAATGACATAGTCATATTTGTACTTGTTGTGGAGTGACCTGAGTCACACACACACAGAGTACAGTATGAGGCAGCACCGGTTACTCCCTCCCCATTTCCTAGTACACATCACAACAGCAGTCAGACCTGCAGTAGTGTAGAATGGAGGCTTGCAGATGTTGCTGTCTTGTGATTCACAGATATCTCAATTAGTGACAAAGCCATGAGGGTCCATGCATGTTTATGAATCCTTAGTTTGCTCAGGAGCATAACTCATTGTATTTGGGTAGTGTGAATTGTGCTCCTGCACCTTTTTATGAATCACAAGCTGTTTTCTAACTATAATTTACATTGTTAATGCAGGCAACTATTTTGTGGATTTTTTTCTTTACAAGTATATGACCCATGTGTGATTGCCTCACACAAGTGCAATCAGAAATGAATGAAAAACCATTTTGGGTTTGTAAAAGGCAGATCATGTCTCCTAAACCTGATAGACATATTTGAAGTGGCTACCAAAGCCGTAGATGAGGGTAAGGTGGTTCACACAGCCTATCTATATCTTGCCAAGGCTTTCAACACGATTCCCCCACTCTGGAATTATAGATAAACTCACTAAACTAGGTATAAATCCCTATGTCACAAGATGGGTTGCCAACTGGCTCACTGACAGAACCCACACTGTGAAAGTAGCAGACTCCAAATCCAACTTCAGACCAGTGACAAGTGGAGTACCACAGGGTTCAGTACTGGGTCATCTCTTGTTTGGTATCTACTTCTCAGAAGTACAAGCTAACACAGAAAGTCTTTGGCTAACAAAGTTCGCAGATGACTGCAAACTAGAAGTCATAATCAAAACTCCTAATGATGTGGACATCCTACAAAAGGGCTTCACTGAGACAGATGCCTGGTGTCAAAGTCATGGCCTCAAGCTCAATGCCAAAAATTGTATTGTCATCCCATTTGGTAAAAGCTCTGTACCCATGAACTACCACATAGGTGGTAGTCTACTTAACACCGAAAGTGTGATAAGAGACCTTGGGACACAGGTGGACAGTAGTCTCTCCTTTGATAATCACATTGCCACAGTAGTCAGGAAATCCTTCTACGTGGCACACCTCATCACAAAAGGTTTCTCATCCAACAAAAAAGAGGTCATTGTTCCACTGTACTTGTCACTCATTAGACCCATTATAGAGTACAACTCCCCTTTTGTTATGTACCTCACAAGACATCTACAACACCTAGAAATGCCGCAGAAATGCCTTACAAAGTGGATTACAAACCTCAAACAGATGGCCTATGCAGACCGTCTCAAAAAACTCCAGCTTTACTCCGTCGCATATCACCTACTCAGAGGTGATTTCTGCCTAACATATAAAGTTATGTCAAACCCACAGCTGTTGGACATGCTCCACTTAAGGAAATCCCATTCCCTCCGAGCTACATGCTCTAGAGACCTAAACCTTGTCACCACAATAAACAAAACATGCTGGAGGGATAGATTCCTATCCCAGAGACTTCCCATACTTTGGAACAAACTACCTATCTATATCAAACAAAGCTCCTCATTAGCACTCTTCAAGAAAAATCTTGATGATTGGATGGGAGATAGGAAATTCACCCCAGGGATCACTTCTGTGGCTCTGCTCGACAGGAGCACAGGAAAATAATTTTCTTGGGTGGTGAAAGCCAGAGTACCTTTTTGGCTAAGCTTATATAGGCCCTAGGGCCAATAGCCTAGTACCTACCTATGAACCTATGAACTCCTGAATGTGAACAGCACTTAGGAGTAAAAAAAAATTGTAACAGAAAAGCATTTTGCAGGTGCAAGCCCATCATACAACCCCTACAATATGATACTTATATACCAACTGTGAGGTCAGAGACGACACCCACATATGGAAAGGTAGAAATCCCTGATATAACAGCAATTCATTCTTCCAAGGAGATGGTGGTGGGTCACATACTGATGATCATACAAATGAGTGTCAGTAATTAGTGTTTCAAAAACATGCCTGGCACCCATTGTAATTATGTGTTAAGCATTTTAGGCAGTTCTAAGCTAGCTCTGTGACAGATTAAGGGTTATTTTAGCATTTTATTAAATATTTGTTAGGTTTGAAATAAACATAAACTGTTCCCATTCTACAGCATGATAATCATCATCATCCTCAACCATCTTTTTCCCATTTTCTACATGAAGTCAGGGTGGGATGTAAACTGTTGCCATTTCTCTCGATTTAGTTCCACTCTACTATGTACTTCAACAGCCACGTCTTTACTGAAAACCCCCATTTTTACTTGCCCTTTCCTGTCTCTCTCAAATATTCTTCACCAGATTGTCTTCTGCTTTTCTGCACATGTGCCTGAACCAAATTAGTCTGTTATCTTTGACCTTCTCTGCAATTGGAAGTACTTTGGCTTTTGCTCTGATGTCTTAATTTCTTCATCTGTCCTACAGTGTGCACCCTATCACCCATCTTAGGCACTTCCTCTCTATCACCTCTAGCTTCCTCCACTGATCTGCCTTAAGTGCTCAGGCCTGTGTACCATACAGTAGTACTTTTCAGCTTCTTTGGCATTTGTCTGTCATACGTTACCCCTGCTACTCTGTGCCAGTTGATTGCAGCCCCAATGATTCTAGTTTTGACCTCCTCACTCATACTTCTCCCTAATTATCCCCCAGTACTTGAAGCTGTTAACCTATTCCACTATTTTTCCTTCTGTCTGAATTCTTAGTTTCTTCTGAACTCCAACATTTCCTGCCATTGCAACTGTCTTATCTGTTTTCCGTTTCATCCCATGTGCCTTTAGTTTTGCATTCCATTGCCTATTCTTTGCTGAAATTATTGCTTAGAGTTTGCCTGTAATGCCATATTGTTTGCATATAGCAACTTTGTTTATCTGTCCCCTCCAACCTATTTGGTAATATAGTCCACCAGTATAAACAGCAGTGGCCTCAGAGCTGAAGCCTAATGCACACCCACTCCCACTGGGAACCCCTCTGTGAGACCAAAATATGTTTGTACTTGAGTCATTGGCTCCTTGTACACAACATGCAGTAATTCTTTCAATGTTTCTGAGACTTCAAACCACTGCAGAACTGCCCAAATCAGCTTTTTTGAGACCTTGTCATGTGCTTTCTCCAAGCCTAGGGATGCTCTGTTAGATTCTTTCCTCATCTCTAGCTTCTTCTCAGCTATTTGCCTCACAGCAAGCATCAGGTCAGTTTTGCTGCATCCTTATCTGAAACTGAACTGCTCATCTCCCATCTTACTCTCTACTGCTCTAGGCATTCATTTATCAGTCACCCTCTCCAGAACTTTCATGCAGTGTGACAGGAGTTTGATACCTCTGAACTGCCCACAATTGTGGATGTCTCCTTTGTTCTTGAACATTGGCAGTAATATGCTTATTCTCCAGTCACCTTGGATATGCTTTTCTCTCCATACTGCTATGAATATCCTCAGGAGCCATTTATCTTCTAGCTCACCCAACACCTAAATCATATCTGCTGTGACCTCACCTGACCCTGCTGCTCACCCTGGATTCATTTTCCTCACTGTTGTTCTTACTTCTTCCAGGGTGGGTTCCTTCTCTTCGTTCATTGTAGGCTGTGTCTGGCTTCTCTGGAGCATTTTTTCCATTCAAACGCTGCTGGAAGGATTCCTTCCATCTGCCTTTGAGATCCTGTGGACTGGGGAGCAGGTTGTTGTTGGCATCCTTTATGAAATATGTCTGATATCTCCTTTATCTTTTTGTCTTTGCAGCCTAATAGATGTTCTTTGTGCCTTCTACTGGGTTATTTTCCAGAAGCTAGTAGAATGCCTGTGATGCTTTTTCTTTGCTATTGCAACTCCTCGTTTTGCTTCAGTTAGTCAACCAGTATTTGTTCCTGGCCTGGTCCATCTTTTCTATCTTTCACTTTTTCCTGCATGTCTTCTTTCATTTGATGACTTCCTGGACTTCTGAATTCTACAACCAGCTTTCCTTATGCTTCCACACCTGGCTCGCCCTCATATCTGTTTTGTAGCCCTCACACATGCTGTTTTGTGACACTGCCATTCTTCTTCATCTCCACATATTTCTTCTTCTTCCTGTGGTGCTAGAACCCTGACTAATTCATTGAACTCTTGTGCTTTCTCCAGTCAACTTCCAGGCATTCAGTCTGGTCTCTGTTGACCTTAGAGGCTTCTCTGACCACTCCCTGCAGCTGATTGTGGCCACCAGTGTTTATGCTGTGTGCCGACTGCTTCAGTGGGGATGACTTTGCAATCGCTGATTCTACCACAGTGCCCTTTCCTCACTAGAAGGACGTCTACCTGAGTTGCATGTTGGCCATGCTTGTAAGTGATCTTGTGACTGTCTCTCTCTCTCATTGAACCATGTGTTGGCCAACATCAAGCTATTTGTGAGACAGAAGTCTAGAATAACCTCTACTTCCTTATTCCTCTTGCCTCACCCAGGTGGACACAGGTAGTCCTTATATCTTGTTCTGTTTGTTTGTCTGCCTGTCCTGATATGTGCATTCAGGTCACTCATTATCAAGCCAAGTAGCTTTGCTACACTGTCCTTGCATCTTGTTTCTTGGATACATAAAATGTCCAGCCTCCTGCTTACCATCATGTCATCTACTTCCAAGCTGCATCCTGTCAGTGAACCTATAATGAGTGCATCAATTCTTAGTTCATATTTGGCAGGTTGACTGGTTTTATGACTAGCTTTCACTCCACAGAGCTATCACAGGTAACACAAGCTGGGCAACTGGATACCACGCTGTGCAGGAAAACAGTGTTTTCAATAGTTTTGTGCTTTAGTTACTTTAATGTTTGATAGTTCAGTTTTTATTTTAGGTGTAAATGTCATTGATGATGTTTTTCATTTGGATTGTTGTGGTTGTGTTTTTATTTTTTTATTTTAAGTGTTTTTATCTATATTTTAAATGTTATTTTTTATTTTTTTTTATTTCTAGAATTTTGATTTAGATGTTCAGGTTGTGTTTTATGCTGTTTCTGTGTTCAGTGTGTTTTTGCATTTTTGTGAGTATAGTCTTTTTGCATAATACAGCTGAGTTTTCTTTTTTTTTCTGGATTTTTTGACTCCCTGTAGCAGATCATCAACTGTTTCCAGGGCCTGTCATCATTCACCCATTCTGCTAAACTTGACCAATCCCCCAGACTCATGCTGATCCATGTTAGTGGGCAATGACTTGATCAAGACTGATGCAGATCTTGTATAATACAGTTCAGTTCTGTGAGTAGAGTGGTTAATATAATGGGGGATTGTAATAAAGGATTTTTATTAAACAATTTGTATTAAGATTTATAACAATACAGATTGTTTACAGAGATTCAAAGATGAAATTGCTTATTAGTCAAAACAAACAAACATAAGAGTGAAATCAACCAAAGTATTTACATAGTGTCTAAATGATACAGTATAGCAATATATCTTAAAAACCATAATGTTACATTAAACAATATAAGGATCTTTATCTAAAATAGTTTTTAGGTTGGATCACATATATGAAAAGAATGTTCTTTTTTTTCCTCATTTTTTTTTTATTTTCAATTAAAATAACATTTACATAATATTTTTAAATATCATTTTAAACAACTATATACAATATTTACAATAGCTTGACTTTCAGTTATATACACTGTATGTTATTAAATATAGAATTAACAGATCAGTTATTAGAGATACAATATTGATTATTGCAGAGTGTCCAACAAATATATAACTTTCTTCCAAGGATTATTTACCAATGGCCTGGGATAGATTTGTAGTTTTTTGATTTTTATTTCCATCAATGCAGTTGTCTTCAGTAAAGTGTAGAATTCTTACAAGGTCGGGGGTGTATTTGAATTCCACCTTCTGGTTATGCATTTCCTAGCTATAGCAAGTATTGTCCATAGCAAATACATATTTGTCTTATTCAGGTAGGGACCTTTATTTACATTTAGTATAATCAATGCTTTAGTTAAGGTAAAGGATTCATTAAATAAAGTGTGTAAAAATGATTGATTCAATTCCAATATGATCTAATTTTATTACATTCATAAAAATATGAATCCAGTCTGCTTTATTTGATGTTTCACACCTCCAGCAAAAACCATTTGTAGTAACACTGATCTTATTAATTCTATCTTGTGTTACAAATGCTCTATGTAAGTGAGAAGGATGTTCTAATAGTTCTTGACTTAATAGTCAACATTTCCAAACAACAGGTTTCAGTAAGAATATTTTTTGAAATCTGCAAATGAAGGAGTAAGTTCAGATTTCCAGTTTTTAGTTATTGTTTTCCAAGCTGCTGTTAACATAGACCATAAAAGAGGATATTTGATTCTTCTAATACAATTAGGAATTGGAGTATTGAATAAAAACAAAGATTTGTTCAAAACAAATCTATCTGTAAAAAGTGTTTGAAGAAGATTATTGATTTTTTCCCAATAGTTCTTTAGGACTACACAATCATAGAACATATGCGACCAATCAGGTTTAGAATGTGATTTACATCTCCAACACAATACCCTCCCCGGGATTCATGAACCTTGCGCCAGGCGCCAGCATAGCGTCGGCGTTATAAAGCCAAATATGGCCACCGAGCGATTCAGGTATGAAGCAATCCCATCGCACTACCGGCGCGCGGACCCGCCGCCCGCGAGGTATGCTAATCACACTGTGTGCAGTATTGCACCATGCAAATGAAGGCAAATAGCGATTCACGAAGTGGGGCATGCGTAGTGTAAGGGCACGGCAATGTAAACCGAAAAAAACGGTTTACATTTACCCAAACATGACCAAGGAGTAATGGAAGGCTGTCAACGTCAGGTATCATACAGGTGCAATATGCCAAAGGTGAAAGGCACCGAGAATGTCCAAAGAAAACATGCACAACTGTAAATAATGACAAAAATGTCATGCGTAGAAACCACAGCAGAACCCCCGGATATGTGTACAGAAGGTGCAAAGCAATGAAATAATATGACAATGTCCTAAAAGAGCTGTATAATACACATCAGCTGTACAGCCACCACACACCATAGTATGTATGGAAAGCCCAACCCCAGCGCAAGGGTTGTCAAGGAGTGGTGGCAGTGTTCGGCGCCGTAACCATGTATTAGCAGTCAATGCCATGCAAATGAGGCAGATAATAGTGAATCGCAAAGCTGGCGCCGTGTAAGGATGGAGCAAACGGCGCAGCGGTACTACCGAGGAGTGGCCTACATGAGATACATGTCAATCGCAGAGGGTGTGCCACTGTAGGAGGAAGCATATTGGAGGCCAGCAAACCTGGGCTGTACAATGCACATCACAGCAGCAGGCCGGGCGTGTGAGGAAATAGATGCGCTGAGAGTACATAATGCGCGCACAGATGCATGTGCACGAGGATGACTATGTTCCCCAACACAGTCATGTGACGGCCTCTCAACAGCCACGGATATAGGAAGGTAATGCGGAGAATATGAGGAAATGCGGAAGCAGTGTAATTGGAGCCGTAATGAGCAATCAACACCAATCAATCCAGGAAGGGCAAACGGCGGCAGCCGACAACTCTGTATGCAGACTCCTGCATAACGGGAAAGGGGAGGCATATGAATGCAAAGATAGTAGGGGATGTAGTAGAAATGCAAAGAACAAAGAACCGAAATAGCACAGGCAAGTACAGAGGTAGCATAACTGCGGCTGCAGATAAAATGCATCATATGCCATGTGCCTGCAGGATGCAGTAATGTAAGATGCAAAGCTAAGCCAATGCAGGCAACTGTAATGTAACACTAAAGGCAATACCGTTGCAGTTGCAACCGTAAAACGACGAAACTAATGCATGGATACGGCTGAACAGACACACCCAATGACATCACCGGTATACAGCACAACAGTATAAAGTGTGAATGCACACAGCACACAGCGCGATTACCCAAACGCCACACCGTAGGGTGTAAACACATGGGGAACTTTTAATATGTATATGGTGGGTGCCGCCGTGGCCGTGATGCATAGGTATGTGGCAGAGACAGACGGAGTTGGAGGACGGTGCCGACAACTACCGAGGCCTCACAGGAGAAGGAGAGTGTTCAGACCAAGGGTGACCTACCAGGGGCTGCAAGACCTGGAGATAGTAGAGCGCTACAGGGTGGACAGGGACACGTTACAGCAAATAGTGGAGCTGTGCCGGCCACGCCTGAGAACAAGAGACAACAGAGGGGAGCCCATCCCAGTGGACACAAAGGTATGTGTGAGCTTGTGAATACTGGCTACAGGTACCTTTCAAAGGCCAACCGGGGATATAATGGGTATCTCACAGGCATCAGCATCTAGGGTACTACACCAGTTCCTGGATGCCATGTTACGACATGCCCATGAGTATATAAACTTCCCCAGATCTCAGGAGGAGTTGGCTAGCAATATGCGCCGCTTCCACCATGTAGCACAATACCCGGAGGTACTGGGTGCGATCGACTGTACGCACATAGAAATCAAGTCACCGCCCAGGGAGCAGGGTAGACGCTACATAAACCGCAAGGGATACCCTCCATCAATTGCCAGGTCGTGTGCAATGCGCAGGGCATTATCATGGATGTGTGTGCTGGCAGCCCTGGAAGCTTCCACGACTCCCATATCTGGCATGCCTCACAGCTGTATCAGGTATTCGCCAGGGGGGACATCACACAAGGTCACCTTGTGGGGGATGCTGGCTATGCACTGGAGCCGTGGCTGATGACACCCATCAGAAATGCACACACACACATGCAAGAACGCCATAATGAGGCACACGCACAAACCAGAATAATCATAGAGCGTGTGTTTGGGATTTTGAAATCACGGTTCCGGTGCTTGGATACATCCGGTGGAGCTTTGCAGTACTCTCCAGGCACATGTGCCCACATATTCATAGTATGTTGTATGCTACACAATATGATTCTGCGGAAACAGCTGCTGCAGGGACATAATGGTGTAGGGCCACCAAGCCCGCCACAACTGCCAAGGCAAGCACAGGCACAGGACGTTCAGTGCCATGAACACGCTGTGCCAGCCCCAGTAGGTAGACGGAGGTGTACCCAATATGCCTATGCCCTTGCAAAGAGGGAACGCATAGCACATACTTTGACAGTGTAGGCCCCATGGACTGACACCTCCTTACCTGCACACACAGTGAAATGGACGCCACACAAACATGTCCGCCCGTAATGTGTACCGTATGGCCGGACCTATGTGTGACTCCAACAAAGGCACCGCCCAAACACTGCACACCCAATAGCCAGCAGAGCATGGAACACCAACACCTCACCGCACGCTGGTTCTACAGCACACGGCATAGCCGTATGCTGCCACTATCGCCGCAAGTCGACCACATATGTACTTATGTGCATACACAGATACGGAAATAGATATCAGTACACATGTAGAAATATATGTACGCATACACAGATATAAAGTACAACAGGGTAATATGGAACCCTGGGATGCAAGTTCACAGATAAGTAAGACGCGAAATCTCCACATAGTAAACATAGTGACCGACAACCCGATCATCCGGGAGGGTGGGCAGAGCAGGTAACGCCAGCCATGGAAATGTCAACCTGCATCAATACATATCCGCGTCGGGATGATCACCAGTGCACGGTACAGTAATGGGATATGTGCGTGTCATATCCATAGGATATGAGTGCGGAGATACGCCGCCGCGATGCGGCCAACGTAGGTATTGTGTTCAACCGTCGCGAAGCGGCAAGCATACCAGTGAAGTGTACGCCATTATGAGGAACGATCATTTGGGGTGTAAAACAGTTCATGTTCCTCGCAGTTCCTCAAAGTTCCACATTGAAAATGTCTGTCAAACATCCATTGTTAGGAATGTATTTAAATGACATCCTGGTAAATAGAAATTAATCATAGTAATTCATTAAAGGTTCTTCACTGTAAGTAAATCAGCATATTTTAATCATCCTATGACCTACTTAGCTGAAGTTGTTACTATGCCATTACTATGTGTTCCACATTATGCCCATTTGTTCCACATTACTAATGTGTGTGTTCCTCATTTTGGAAATAGAAGGTTGAGAGCCATGGCGGCAATATGTGTATGTGTGAGGTGAGGTTGTCGTGTGTTCCGCTGTGTGTGTGTAATGTGTGTGCCACTGTAAAATGTGTATGTAGATGACATGTCACAGGCGGAGTGTAATAACATGCGTAGGCATACAGTACAGGAACCATAGGCGTATGTACAGCAGTACCCACAAAGTAGTACTGACATCTCCTCAGTGGCTATGCACGTGGCGACGTAAAACGATGCAAAGCGGAAATGTCCCAGAATGTACCACAGGGCCATAGCCAACAGGAGATGCAAAGGACGCATGTACAAACCATGACCGTATGTATGGCGGCCATAAGGTAGACTCAACACGATACGTCGGCAACATTACACAGCATCAGGCATGTACGGCGAAAATACGAATGTGCTATCCCGGCACCGATCGTGAACACTTACGGTCCCAGAATACCGCTGTGTTCCACGACCGCTAAGTAAGCAAGCGGCACACGAATAGGAGGCTACCGGTAGCATACAGGTCCCCCAAGTATAGGACCACAATCACCGTAACTATCAGTGACAAAATGCCAATGGATAGTAAGCACGGACGAACATCCGCAGATATATAACCGATGTGAAGGAGGAATACGTGCAGGAAGCACACATGCAGGCGATACCGACACCACACGACATCAACAAAACAAACATTCCCAGAACAACAGACAGGTAACCTGCAGCTCCCCAAGCAGGGATGGAGCACACACACAAGCATATCTTGTATGTATAAATGCAAGACCCACACCCGTACCGTCACCCACATCCGCAGATATACCCCATCGCACATATCAAAGGGATAACAGCTAAAACCGTAGCAAAAACATACAGGCAGTCAATGACAGCGGCATACCCACAACAAGCCGCATGGGAAACACTAGCAGCAGCTGATGCATCCTTGCATCCGTTGTGTACAGGAATATAACAGCTATGTTACACATCTGAATGCACAACGCCATCGACAGACGCCGCCAGGACACGGAGACCCACATGTCGAACAGAATACCATACCCAACACACACAATCCACGGCTAACACCACAGCGAAATGTACCTGACACCACACATAGCGGATGCAGTCACACAAACATGATACAATACATACCATCCTCACGAAGGTATTGCAAATAACCAACGGCCACACGAGGAATGAACCATGGCCTAGTGCCGATGCGTAACGTACGAATGGAGGGGGATCACCGGTGATATGCGCATAAGTACACACCGAGGAACAGCTATTGGCGTGATGAACCCACATGCCTCAGGTGACGACGAATATAAGGAAGACCCTGGATATTCAAACCGTATGTTCATACCAACAAATACGAATACAAAAGAAGGAGTAGCAAGCAAGTACTGACGAATACAGAACCAAAGGCCGGAAAGGTATGTCGAACCCACGATGTACTGTTGTGTAACGATGATACGAGCAACGAATCTGTACAGTATGTGAACGGTGTGTGTAGGTAAAGATACCTGTCCATCAGGCAGAGAGTGGTGAAAGTTGGTTATGTAATGCTAAGCCGCCGCAGCATACCAACGACTGTGGACAACGTGTACAGCAGTCGCACAACATGTACACACACCGGATAACCCCAGGTTAGGCTTGCCACCTTTTCAAATGGCCAAAGTGGGACATTTTCGTGACACACATCAGATGTTACAGGTGGAGACATACCCATGGTCAGTACAAAGGGTAGAACTTTACTCTTTTGCCTAAATAAAAGCGTAGTCTTGTAGCAGTTTAGTTGCTTATTGTGTGTCTTGTAACATTTAGGAATTTACATACATAAATAACTATGTTATGCAACTCTTACATAAAAATGGGACATAATTATGTCCTACAATCTCAGGACATTTGCCATTTGTAATATGTTTTGTCAGGACACAACTGCCCAAAGAGGGACTGTCCCTTGCAAAGTGGGACAGGTGGTAACCCTACCCCAGGTCTGCCATAGGGATTTCAAACACAGAACAATGCCACCACCCACGCTGATGCTGGCAGTGGATATCCAACAATGAAGTGCCACAGCAGGGGATAGGACATGTATGTATAGTGTCACAGCACACATGTGCATGGGCATATACCGTCGATGTCATACGGAATGTGCGCATGACGTGCGTATCCCACGCAGTAGGGGTGACTATGTCAATTATGTGTAATGCAAAGCTGTCATGATGGATATGTTCAGAAATCATAGACAGTATCACAGGCATAGCATGCATGATGGAGGGATGGCCTAATGTTATGTACATAAACAAGATATGTATGGCCTGCACATATGGGACAATGTAGTAGCAGAATAGGTACCCGAAATGGAGGGAACAGCAAGTAACCATGTCCAAACGTTCCGTAGCAGCTGCAATGTGTGCCACAATGATGTCCAGCAGGGCCGTGTAAACACATGTGCAATGTACACAGTAGTGACACCCCCCCATGGTAGTGTCCACTGAACGGCAGAAGTGGATGTCAACTGTATGTCTATACAGTACGTCCACTGTGGTGGTACCATGGGTCTGTGTCACCCTACCAGTAAGGGAGCTATCACATGACTAGTGACACAGTGTGCCCCTGTGGGATGTGCACAGGACCTATGTCCCACAGCACGGTGTGTGTCCAGTCTGTGGATGTCACACAGACGCCCGGGCTGAGCAATGTGGCATGTGTGCACACATGCAGGACTGCTCCTCCCACCCTGCCCACTGCAAACGCCATGCAGGAGTACTACATGCATCAGTACTGCGGAGAACATGGCCCATGGCAGAGTAGATTACACCCCTGTGTTAGTGGCATGCAGGTGAGTACAGATGTGTTACATGACTGTCATTTGCATATGTAAACTGTCTGAGCGGGTAGAGATCACAGCATGACTATACTGAGACATGTAACGTTGTATCCATTGTGTAAGGTACACCACACATGTGTTATTGTAACACTGCCCACGTGTACATGTGTGTATGGCACAGGTACAAGGGCACCCAAGGTATCAGCTAGACATACGGTCCAGAAATGCGTGGTCCTGCACATGTGTACCCACGCCATGGTGGAATATGGCAACCACAGCACCATGTGGGGCATGTGTGTGTACATCAACCATGTACAACGTGATATGCCTGTATAGGGACAGTATCCATGTGATACACACCGCATGACTGTCAGTATGCAAAGGTGATGTGTATGCACTATGTGTGATGTAACTGATGCAATGATATCTACATGATATATCTGCCACACTGACACCTGTATGGTTGTTAGCAATATGAGTAGGATGAGCTAGAATGCTGCCAGGTATGTAGATGTGGTATATGTAGGCATGGACAATACTGTGTGACAGCAGGTGTAATGATGCAAATACTGAGCATGAGGGGCCACATGTCTGAGGACTGTGCAATGTCACACGTCCCTGACTTGTTGTAGTTAGCATGATATGCCTGCACCACTGTGTGACCTGTACAGGAGGCACATGGCGTAACATCCCGAGACATAGGGTATGATGTGATGCTGGATGTGTACATTGGCAATAGCATAAAGTGGAATGGCGCTGAAGGGCAAAGAGCGGATCATGTCTGATGTGATACCCTCTGTACCACCCCAACCACCCATGCAATAGTATGACAGGTGGCCAGCATGGGATGTGGTGTGCTGTGGCGCACATAAGCCCAACAAGGGTGCCAGTAAAGGCATGCAGGTAGTCAATGAGTGTGTGAAGCATGTATGTCAAGATGTGGCCCAGTGCCATACTGAATGGCCCAGTCATGGGTGTACAAATGCAGCCCCATACGTGCAATGCAGTACCACCCATGTGTAGTGTGATAGATGTGGTAGTGTGGTGGTCAGGGTACACAACGTACATGAATGGGCTAGCAGTCAATGCAGTGTGCTGCTGCAGAGACATGTAACAGCCAGGTTGGCGGGATACAACAACTATGGCGATTGGAGGTGACATTGGGACTGTGTTCCCGGACATAACATGTGCATGGCAGTACTATGTATGTGTCCACAGGGTTAATACAATGTCCAGCCAAGGATTGGAACCCTGTAGTGAGTGAGAGTGTGTATTGTTGGTAGGTACCCCATTGGCAGGCACGATGCCAGCAACATCTGTGTTGGCAATGCCTGCATGACTGTGGTATGCTGCATTGAATGTGGATGTAGTCAAACAGCAGAGACATACCACCACACTGCGTGAGGGCCCACACTGCAATGTCTGGCAGTCATGTGTAGGTAGCTAGCTGTGTAGTATGTCATGCACCATGAGGACACACCATGACTGTCAAGTGACACACCACACACAGGTGAACATAACTACCGTGCAACAGCCTGCACATGTGCCCATACAGCACGCGTGTGCATGGAACAGGAATACCACTGTGGCGTCTGTGAAAAGGCCAGTACCACCATGTCTCTGTGTGGAATAGCATGGTCCCTACCAGTGTGTAAATGTAGCAGAAGTGCACTGTGATCAGTGTTGGCATAGGCACGTAGACTGTCCATCGTGACGGGTGCCATGCCATCAACTACCTCTGTCAGTGGATGTCAGTAATACCGGCTGTAGAGTATATGTACCATGCATGCTGCTATGGTTGTGTGTTTAGGGTGTGGCTAGCAGGGATGAGAAGCATGGATGTTCAGCAAACAGAGGGGGGATGTGTGTAGGCCTAGCACACAGACACATGGAGGTTTGGTGCATGCCGAGGGTAGTGTAGGTATGGTATGTGTCGTGTAATGTGTCACCCAGCTATGCGTACTGCATGGCCAAGCATGTGTGGGTACATGGGAGTCCATACTAGGGAAGGGCGTGTTGCTGTCAATACATAGCAGTAGCAACTGTCCTAGGTGCAATGTACAGTATGCCAACACGACCAGCATGTAACCTGTGGTGTACAGTGTATTCACTGTCGCGTGTCACAATGTGTAGCGGTCACGAACATGGGTATCTGAACATGGATTACCTATGATGCAATGTGTCTTGGGAATATACAGTATGTGTGTAAATCACTGTGTGGTGTGGGAACCACCCACCCGTGTGTGTTGCAGTCCAGGTATGTGCCTGGGAGGTATGATCTGTGTACAATCTGGACTGGCAGGTGTGCCATGTAGGGCATGGAGGCAGGTCCCAGGCACTGCAGATAAATGACATGTGTGCTGTACTGTGTGTGCAGTGCTTGTGTACAGCACAGTGGAGGGTGTAAGCATTGTCACACATCACTGCATACTGTGCCTACCTGTGACAGCCCTGCCGGAGACAGACATGTGACACCGCTGCACAGGCAGCATAGCATGTGAAGATGTACATGTGGGCTGCACACCTTAGGCAGATGTCCACAGGTCATGTGTGCCATGGTAGTGTGGTTGAACACGACTATCAGACTGGACAAACACCACATGCCTGCATAACTACAGTATGACCATAGTCAACAGTCCCAGTGACAGAGTAGGCCAATGTACACTATCCCTGCGTGCAGACCACTGGCTACTGGACACCTGGCTAGACACACACCTGGAGGGTTAATTCACCATTGAGCCATCACATGTCCCAGTCCATGTGGGCCGGACAATGTCATCACAGGGTGGTCACAATAGCAGGTGGCAAGGCAGACACGGTGTACCAGGTGATGTGTCATGTGTGCATATGTCGACTAGCACAGCCGTTCACATGTCTGCAACATACTGGTGCACGATGTATACTGTTACATGATGTATGGAACTGCACTGTCACCCACTACAGGGCCATCTGACACAGGTGTGTTGTGACTGGTGTAACCCATGTTTGCACAGGATACACACTGCTGTTGTAGGCAGCCATGCTGGTGGCTACCAGTGATATATGCAGTGGTCATACAGACATACCGTACACAGTGTTCATGCAGGAATGTCCATTGTCGTGGACGATGTGCTGCTATGTGAATGTAGGTGTGTGTTGTGAATGTTACACATCCAGAAGACACCATCTGGTGCAGTCATGGTTGTCAACACCAGTACACACATCCACAGCAGTCAGAACCCAGTCCTGACAATGTGTGTCAGTCACCCTCGTACTGTGTGTGACATATGTGCACATGGCGGAACACCTCCCACTGTCATCTAAGCTGGCTACATGATGGCTGGAATGTGCTGTAGAAATGTACAATGCTGGTAGCCCAATGAAGTACCTGGAATCAGACACAGTACGCTATGTCAGCCATGTAAACCATGCACAACAATGACCGCCCAACAGACACAAACAATGCATTGACACATGGAACATGTGCACATGACAACCCCAATGAGGTATGTTGCACATATTGATGTACAATTGTCATCTATGGCCATAGCATGGATGCAGACACACATACTCCACAGGTAGTACCATGTGATGTAGGTAGGGGGCATTGCTCGTGTACATGTCACAGTAGCTGTACACACACATGTCCTGCATAGCCGTCATGTAGGGTAGCTGTGGTATGTGACTACTGGACATGCCCGTACAAATGACCATGTCCCACAGGAGATGTGTTATGTGTGTACCACATGTGACGTGCTGACAACAAGCTGTGATGTGTACGGCTGCCGGTGTACCTGTGTGACATTGTCTGTGATGGGTGCAAAGGCATATAGTATCGTATTGCATGCACACAAGCCCCACATAGGTCCATAGCCTGAACATACAATACAAGGAGTGTGTGGGATGATAGCAACCCACAGGAGGAGATGGGTATGGCATGCAGGCCACAACCACATGTGTGTGTACGGTGTTCACGTCCACCACACATGAGCATCTGAAAGGCTAGTGTTACAGCTGTACAGGGTTGCATGCATATATGTTCAGCAACATCCCTGTGTGTCCCACCACTGGCCCGTGGACCGATGGACACCAACCAAATGTGCAGATATGACATGTGCACAGCACATCACAGATGCCTACTGTAGAACAGGCTTACCGTGTAGACATGTGCACAGTAGGTCTGTGCCAGCTGCAGTCAAACATGTAATGTGCCGAACCACACCAATAGTCCAGGCCATGCCACAGATGGACGTGCATGCATCTGTGTATGTATGGCTGTGAATGTCTCCGGCATAGCAATATAGCTGTGTCACCATTGTGAACAACAATATGAATGTGTCATATGTGTGAGGGGTGCGTCATACGCATATGGTCTGATCGACGATACCATCAGTGACCCTGCTATGTGAACATCCCTGTCCCCATACATGGATACCTATGCTGTGCCCAACACCACATTCACAGAGGGAGGGATGGTGGTGTGTAGTGCAGCAGCAGACATGGGGGTGGCAGCAGGCACTGGATGTACACATATGTGGTACCCACATCAGTGCAGGCAACCATCTATGTGCACGGGATAGCGGTGTGTGTCCACATACAGCACTGTGTTGATCAATATCCCAGCACATAGCACCTGCCAGGGTTACAGTGTATGCATGGATGTGTGATACCTGCATGCACCAGACACACCCTCAGCAAGCAGCGTGCAGCATACCTCGCTTGAGGCCAGTGTCCACACCATGGCGATAGACATGTTGAATGTCCATATACACATAGCACTGACATATGGAATGGACAGCCACCCTGCCAATATCGTAAACCCCAGGTGGATCACAACCCAGTGCCATGTATGTGGCATACCCTGCCATACCATGCAGACCTGCCCAGCAAGGCTGCATGAGCTATCACAGTCCTACATGGTGCAATGGACAAAAGGCACTCTCACTATCAACCATACACAGCAGTAATGTGGCGGTGATGCACCCTGTGGTGTCACAGGTGCTGTGTGATGCTTTGGACAATGTGTGTGTGTACATGCTATGCATGGCCTGTCCTGCTAATGTGTCATGGTTACACATTGCCCTATGTCTATCACATGTGCAACACAGGTGAGCTGTGGCAAGTTGTCCAACACCCGTACAGTGCTGTGTGGATGTACATGGCACGACACATGCATGTGCAGGTGTCCATGTGTATGTGTACAATGCCACTGCTGACGTTCACAATGGCTACAGACGTGATGTGTACTGACATATACACAGCGTCCAGGTGAACAGCAGCACCAACGTCACATGGGGACCTATGCCAGTGATATGGACACAGGTGTAGCCAGGTACACATGTCCACAGCTGGCTAACATCTACATGGTGCGTGTACAGTGTGATGGGGTGGCAAACAGATATGATGTGACACACACTGCTCAATGGTGTGAAGCCAACACATCGGCTATGTCACTGCCACGATGCCTTTCACAGATTACTGTGCAGATGTCGTACTTGTCATAGCAATGTATCTCCAACAGTATGCCAGCACAGCAGTGTAAATGTGACCTGCCACCATCATTATGTCTTACAGATAATGCCACGATCCCGGCTTCCTGCATTCAGTCGACAGGAGGAGGAGGTGATCATACCATACCTCCATAGTAATCATAACATGTTATTTAGTCATGTGCCACAGCAGGCACAGGAACGACAGGAGATGTGGGAGGAGATGTGCAGGAGGGTGAACAGCCTGGGCGGATACAACCGCACTTATCAGCAGATCCGCAGGCACTGCACAGACCTGATCCGGCATGCAAGACAGCATGCCGCTGCAATCGCCAGACAACAACGTGGGACAGGTGGTGGGCCACCAACCCAGTCCCCACTCACAGCCACGGAGGAGCTCCTGGCCAGTCTGGGGACACCCACGGAACAACACGCAGAAACCCATGTGTCCATCGTGGAGGTGGGTGTCTCCTGAACTATGAGCTTGGAGCTGCATGGTAAGTCAGGGTTGCATGTTTGTATGATAAGTGACGTGTGGGTGGGTGTCATAGTACAACACATAATATAGCCATACATGCCAGGTATATGGCCACACAAGACGCATACTACAGTATGCTATGTTGTGTTAGCAGACATGTGCATAGCACATGCTAACTCACAGACATGATGTGACATGCACACTGCTGACTGTGGCGATAGTAATGGATAATGTGTATACCTTTGTGTCATCCCTTTACAGGTACGTCTGGTGTGTCGCAAACACAAGGGTCTGTTGCAGGTAAGTCTGTTGCTAGTCAAAGGCATGATATGGTGTATTGATATTCCCCATGTGTCCAGGCATGACATGCACACCTGTGTGTGCCCCAGTCACGGTATACAGGTTGCACCACCCGACACACACCACCCATGTACAGTAGATACAACCGCTAGCGTAGAGTGGCATGACACCACATGACCTATTGGTGTGTCACGTGCATTCAGCTATGCATACAATGGTGTAGGTGTTCCACAATAGCTGCATGTGTAGTATGCATCGGTATGCCTCTGCAGTATGCACACAGTACCACATAGTGAGCTGTGATCTTGCCAGAGCACAGGTGTTACCAATGTGACCTATGCCCCTGCATCGGGTGCACACGTTGTGACATGGCACATGCCATGTCCCATGCACGTGGATGTCTGGCTGCAACATTGTCACACCATGACATGACCTATGCACGACATAGCAGACATCCACACTGTCTGCATATCTGTAGGGAATGTGACACCTTACACTACTATGGTTGTATGTCACATGGGCCACCACAGGGCCATGTGCACGATGTCCACCACACACAATTGTCAATGACCCAGACAGACAAGGCCATGGTCGATACCTACAGGCATGTTGCCACACAGTACATCCACAGTGGGTAGTCACCGTTGCACCCTGTACACACATAGTGGGCTCATCACTGTAGTGGTGCCCCTGGACATCCGATGTAGTACACCACTGACATGGAATGCCTCTCCACAGCTACTACAGGTGCCTCCAATATCCACCACATACGTGCTGCTGAGCGGCTTAACTGACTGACAGACATGGCAATGTAATGCGTCCAGGTCACGCATCACACAGAAACATAACTGTGTCCTGCTACTGTGCAGTGGCACAGTGCCCGCACTCCACACTGTACAGCTATGTACACAGCTCACACCAACCGCACCTGCACAGACATCCCTGTTACCCATACATTGTATCTGTAGACTGTACACATAACACTGCACCATGACAGCCATTGTGATGTGGTGCATGCGGTGGGACACCATCGTCACATGTCCACATGATACCACACATGTTTGCGGTGTACATGACATAGTGTCGGCAGACATGTGTACTGTCAACTCGCCCGTGGCCACGGTGTATCACGGTGATGCATGCAAACTACCATGAATGTGTGTACTGCATGCCTACTAAAAGACACCTGCCTGTTGTACTGTTCCCACCAGGGCAGTGTGCATACTGCCACTAGGAATGTCTGGTCTACATTCACTGGTCTGTGGTGTGTGAATGCTGCATGCCACCTGCAATATCACATGCATGATGTCTGTGTGTGTGTGTGTGTGTGTGTGTGTGTGTGTGTGTGTGTGTGTGTGTGTATTGTAACTGACGGTATGCCTTTGTATTGACAGGTGCTGTAGGTGAGTTCCCTTCCTGCGGTCCAGCTGATGCTAGTGTCCCCACAGATACTAGTGGTGATGACCATGTGCATGAGGCACAGGCAGGGTCATCACAGGCACACACTGTGCCATTGGATAACATCACACTTACGTCCCCTTCATCCCTGAACACGGTTTGGATGCCGACACATACCCCAACACTGTTGCCCATAGATGACGGTCAGTCAGCGTCTGTTGGCATCGAGCAGGAATGTGTGGTGGCTGCAGAAGGTGTGGGTACACACGATGTTGCCAGTGTAATGACTGGTGCAGTGCCACGCAGGCATGTGGCAGGTGCTGCTCGTAGGGGGAGCACCGCTAGACATACACCTGCTGTACAGGGTGCAGCAGCTGGTATAACCAGACGCAAGTTCCAGTCTGTAATGGCGGCGCAGGCGTGCGAACGGCAGAACCAGGAAGGGCAGAGGCTGCAGAGGTCTGCAATCCGTTCCTTGAATGACAACATCCAGGCATTGGCGAATGCCCAACAGCATCTTGCCGATGTTCTGGATAGGAGATTGGGTGAGATGGCTGGTATCCTCGACCGAGGCATGGCCATCCTTGAGCGTGGGCTGTCCGTGCAGGAACACCAGGTAGGGGTGAGGCATAGGGCACGTGGGCGGGCCAGCAACACCACTTGGTGCAGGTCAGCGTGTGCGTGCCACCTCCCATGCCCACCCACAGTGCTGGTACCAGCAGCAGTCCAGCTGCTACTACACCGACCACACCAGGCCAGAGCAGCCCACGCGGCCGTGGCCCTCGGCGGCCCCGGCGTGGCACGCTTCCAGCGGACATGTGACATCGGAGAGTGGACTGTCTGTACCTACACCCGGTCGTGCCCGTGCGACCCCAGGCAGGCCGGTTACGTCGCGGCAGGCGGACACAGTGAGCCATAACACCTGCACTGTACAGTCTGGGGCTGCCAAGCATACCCCGTGTAGGCATCACAGATTACTGAACTGTGTACACAAACCCACACACAGCAAACACGACTGTAGGGCTCCACCACACCCACATGCAATGTACACAGTCATGCCCAGTCAATGCACAGGCCCTTACACACACACATGATGTCATCCATTGGTACAGCCTATGCCTGTGGCACACATATCACCCTGTGCATATGATGAAGTCTCTGCCACATAACTGTGAGCTACACCATCAGTGCATGGTTATGCAAACATATTCTGATGCACAGGGTGGACAAGATAGTGAGAGGTGTATGTGATACCTGTGTCCGCATAGTACATGATGTGTATGTTGTGGTGTGTGTGTATGGCTGGTGACAGGTGTGTATGTGATGTGGGTTGTGCACTGACATCATGCAGCAGACATATCATGCAGGACAGGTGCAGCATTCATTGATCTGTGTACACAGTATGTGTGGTGGTTACATGTGTAGCGCCATGTTGGTTCAGTTAACCCGTATGACAATGATGGTGTACTTGCATGTGCCTACTGGGAGCACTGTAATTAGTTCCCCACGGGTATTGGTGCGGTACCCACAGGCATGTCTGGCAACATCAGCATAGCACAGGTACCGCTTTCGGCATGGACCCCTACATAGGAACATAGGCACACATGTACATAACAGGGTATGTGCCCTACGACATGTGTGGACCTAGCATGACCGTGTGTGGCTGCTAACACCCCTCAGGATGGGGATGCCACATCCATCAGTCCCCAGTCCCTCGTCCAGCACTGACACACAGATGATGCCTGGCGCATAACTATATCCACACATCCACACCTCATTATTACTCCTGGACGAAGGCAATCAGTGCCTTTCCTTCACATGGGCTGGCACTCCTCTACGTGTTGTAGGGGGTCTCCGGCCATTGACCCTGTTCCCCCAGCATGTCACACTCATCTTTGTAGTGATGTGTGTGACAGTCGCTTCTGTGCCCGTGTTTGCCTGGAGCCTAGGAAGTGGAATATGCCCATGTCACCCAGGTCAGACATGGCCGTGTATGCCAGGCACAGATCACCACAGAGCAGATGTGCTGTGAAGGTTTACAGCCGCAGTCCCCTTGGTCGTGCAGCTTGTGACACATGGCCTAGCACCGTCATCCCGCCTTGTGTAACGTTTGCGGTCCTTCCGAGTGCTGCAGGCGCCAGGTTAGCTACAGGCCAGATGTGCCAATGTACGCAGTCATTGCTCTGGTGTGTGATGTGTACAGGGGTACAATGAACACCCCTGATGTCGATGCGATTCCTTCCAGACCAGGAGGCCACAGTGGAATGTCTTCACACCCACATTGCCATTGTGTGTGTTGACAGATGTTAATGACAGGTGTCGTAGCCATTTCCATGAACATGTCCACCATCTGGAATGGCTTACCACCTACATGTGACATTGGGCTGAACATGTCCTTCACACTGGGTAGGTCTGATCCTTCTCTGGCATGTAGTAGCAGGCCATGGCTCTGGCACCAGTTATCCATGTCTATGACGCCTAGGTGGATGTCCGTGTCACATGGGGTGTTGGGTATGGTGGCGGTGTGTAGTCATCTGCATACCTTGTCTGCCACAATCCCCTATGATTGCATGCACATTGGAAGGTCGAATGCCATATGGCAGGGGCCCAGGACTGAGCCCTGTGGGCCTCCACTGGAGACCAGATATGAGTGTGACAAGGCACCAGGAACACCAACCCTGTGTGGTGTGACCTCCAACCTTCCTGAGAAGCATCGGGTGACATATGTCCACACATGTATGCTGGCGAGCCTTTCCATGAGTCCCATGTGTAGTGTGCTCTGAACGCTCCCACCAGGTCATGGTACTGTGTGCAAACCCACGTATCCCCATCAATGGCCTTGGTGACCACTCCAGACAGGACGAGCAGGTTCGGGAGGCAGGATCCGCCCTTGACTATGTTGTTGTGGGTATGTTCTGGTATTGGCTGTACACCGCTGTCTGTATCCATGGGCACCTGTATGGACCTCCCCACAGCTTTGCAGACAAGGCTTGTCAAGCGGATAGGGTGTGGCTGTCTACAGTCCATAAGAGCACTACCCTGGCATAGTGGGACCACAGATGCCATATGCCGTCCATTGGGGACATAGCCCATAGTAAGGCTAACATGACACAGTGGCCGCATGTGTGGGCCGAGGCCCTCAATGAGGATGGGTAGCACACAGCCAGGGACACCATCAGTGCCCAGTGGTGCTGTGTCAACCGCCATACAGATATGGGATCACTCCAGGCCATATGAGATGTTTGGGAGGCTACACTCTGGTGGGATGGATATGTCCCCTCTTGGGGGGGGTGGGATGTATGCATGGAAGATGTCCGCTGGTTTGCAGACAATGTCTGTGGGTGCAGTGACCATTGTACCATTCTGGACCATTTCCAGCCAAGTCTGTGTGCCCCAACCATGTCCTTACCACAGTTAAGGAAGGCCCTATGGTTGTCTCATGTGCCCTCTGCAGTACCACTCCCACAAGCGGCCGTGGATGATTGTATGTGTGGCCGTATGGTGACGCCGGTATGAATGGGAGATGGTTTCCCTGGTATTGACATTGCTCTGTCATGTATTAGCTCCAACTGTTGATGTACAGCTAGTCAGTGGCTGGGGTCCACCACACCATGTGCCTACCTGTGGTGGACAAGGTCCTGATGTTATCATGTTTGCCTGTTGCAGACACGCATGTGGGTGCTCAGAGAATGCATTCGTTAGGCGGTTGCTGGTCTGGCCTGGGTTCAACACTGGCATGGAGGACTTGTAGGGTACCACACCGGTCGTATGATGTGTGTGGTTTGTTGTGGAGAGGTCATCACTTAGGTCCCCCATGCCGGTGTTGGTTACAGGATGTGGATGACCAGTGGATCCACTATACGGTCTGGCATCACCATTGAGGGCTGTACATCCTGTGTGGGGCATATCCTCACCATGTGTGATGGGCAGAACTGTCAGACATTCCCCCCTAGTATGTATGGTGCATGGCTGTTTAACAGTGGTCAGGTGTGAGAACACCTGTGACCGGTGGCGTAGTGTGTTGTGCCATGGCTGATGTTCCCAGTCTATGTATGGGTGGTTCATGTCACCCAATACGGTGCTGTTGTGAGAGCATGCCCACTCACCAGTGTCCTCAGGACATCTGTGCAGGTAGCCTGTGTTTGGGAGGGTTGTCTGTAGCATGCAACAAACTGTAGGCCAGTCCTACACATGGTTAATTGCACCTAGATATTCCCCGATGCAGCGGCCATGTCTGTGGCATGGCCGGGTTGCTGTTGTGTGGCTGGACACATACGACGGTCCACATTCCGCCACCCATGCCGTCGCACCATGTGTATGCATGTCTGCTCTGTGCCGACACTAAGTGTCTGAGCATGCCCAGTAGGCAGCTGTGTAGATAGACACACAGCACAGTGCAAACTGCGGCCGACTGCAGTTATACCCGGGTGCATGCCTGTATCCCCTTCGCAACGGCCACGTCTGTGGCATGGCCAGGTTTCTGTTGTGTGGCTGGACACACGACGGTCCACATTACGCCACCCATGCCGTCGCACCATGTGTATGCATGTCTGCTCTGTGCCGAGTCTAAGTGTCTGAGCATGCCCAGTAGGCAGTGATGTACTGATCAGTAGTTACTTGGTATTCCCGACTGCAGCACTAACGTGTTACTGTACGGCGACCTTGGGATGGTAACAGGCTGCGTGACTGCGCACTCTGACCTAACTCCCGATCGGGCGCATTGCCTCTGCAAATGATACCACCCACGTAGGGGTATGCCTCCTGACAGCGCTCTGCTCAGTAAACTCGGTAGCGCATTCTGTAAATGCTTCGTACTGTAGTGTGTTCATGTAGATAGGCGTAGGTTCGTCTCCCGTCCCTTCCGTGTGTGTGTGTGTGTGTGTGTGTGTGTGTGTGTGTGTGTGTGTGTGTGTTTCCAGCTGCCTCTGCGAATGAACATGCTTTTAGGCGCTCCGCAACACAAATCTTGGCTATTGCCAACTATTGTCTTGCGGGTGACGTCACCAGCCTACAAGTATGCCTCTGACAGCGCTCACTTCAGTAAACTCGGTAGCGCGTTCTGTAAATGCTTCATACTGTAGTAAGTTCATGTAGATAGGCGTAGGTTCATCTCCCGTCCCTTCCGTGTGTGTGTGTGTTCCCAGCTGCCTCTGCGAATGAACATGCTTTTAGACTCTCCGCAACACATACCTTGGCTATTGCCAACTATTGTCTTGCGGGTGACGTCACCAGCCTACAAGTATGCCTCTGACAGCGCTCTCTTCAGTAAACTCGGTAGCGCGTTCTGTAAATGCTTCATACTGTAGTGAGTTCATGTAGATAGGCATAGGTTCATCTCCCGTCCCTTCCGTGTGTGTGTGTGTGTGTGTGTGTGTTCCCAGCTGCCTCTGCGAATGAACATGCTTTTAGACTCTCCGCAACACATACCTTGGCTATTGCCAACTATTGTCTTGCGGGTGACGTCACCAGCCTACAAGTATGCCTCTGACAGCGCTCTCTTCAGTAAACTCGGTAGCGTTCTGTAAATGCTTCATACTGTAGTAAGTTCATGTAGATAGGCGTAGGTTCGTCTCCCGTCCCTTCCGTGTGTGTGTGTGTGTGTGTGTGTGTGTGTGTGTGTGTTCCCAGCTGCCTCTGCGAATGAACATGCTTTTAGACTCTCCGCAACACATACCTTGGCTATTGCCAACTATTGTCTTGCGGGTGATGTCACCAGCCTACAAGTATGCCTCTGACAGCGCTCTCTTCAGTAAACTCGGTAGCGCGTTCTGTAAATGCTTCATACTGTAGTGAGTTCATGTAGATAGGCGTAGGTTCATCTCCCGTCCCTTCCGTGTGTGTGTGTGTTTCCGTTGCTTTGAACTTCTTCTGAAAAAGCAAATTCTTAAACTGTTCACAATCAACAGTGTGATATTTAAAACCTTGTTAAGACTCACATTGTTGATTGTGAACATTCTTAGACTTTGCTTTTTTCTGCAGACGTTGTGGAAACAACGCAAACGTTGCATGTTTTAATAAACTGTTTAAATGTTACGAAGACTTGTGTTGTGTCGAACTACGGGGACTATTCTTGCTGCAGGTTGCTGGTTTGTTTGTGTTTCATAGTACAATATCATGTAATACGTGTGGTCATAGTATGCTTTCTGTGATGTTGACGTGTGTGTTTCGTTAGCAGTGCGTCTGTGCTTTCTATGCTGTGGCTACATGTTCATTGTTCGCATAGAAAGTGACAAATGGAAGTGTAAGGGTGGACATTTAAAGCCTGGATACCTCCATGTTATGTGTAAGTCTCACGGGGCCAACGGGTGATAGCGCATACATGTCTATGAAGTACCTTTGGATACCATATGCGACGTGTCGTGGACGAAATGTTTAAGTTGACTGTTCCATCTACCTATGTGTGACATGGTTTGTGGCCATAGGGTGCCAGCAAGTCTTTCCTGTTCATTGGGTGTTTGCCATGGTCTATTGACATCAATCCTATTAATTCACTGAAGGATGTCTTTCATTGGTGGCAACGCCATAGTTTGACCATCGTATGTCATTCCCAGCAGACGTTGAGATTGTGCCATTGGTATGTTTACACAGGTGACCCATCTGTTCCACTGTATGGAAGCGTGTGATCCCCATTGATGTGCTGGCAGATTGAGTGCTGTATGCGCGGTATCTGCCCAGTGGTCTGGCTTTGAATGGGGAGTGTCTACTGTAGTCCCTATCTGTATTTCCTGGGTTATGCCTTGCAACAGCTGTGGGATTCCCCCAGGTTTGCAGCTATGGGTGCCATCTTGGCGACGTTTGTCCATCCATGGGAACTGCCTACTGGACACTAGTATCGGGCTGTAAACATTTCACAGCTGCATTCTCCATTTCCGGTGGATGATCGGCATTATTATTGCGGAGTAACGATATGCCATGGCCACGTCCGCGCACGGGCGGGACAATGAATCATCTGCCAATCCACACCGACACCCATTTTTGCATACCCACGATCCCATGTCTGCAACCCCTTGCACACCCTTCATGTGTGCGGAAATGGGATGTGAACGCACGTGTATGGACACAGCAGCCTGGGGAGTCCTATTCATATGTCCTGCATTTCATGGACGGTTGTCATCACCCTTGAAGACGCTTGTGGTGCATATATCTACCTGTGCCGTAGTCACGGCTGTCACCTCTTCCGGTTCACACTATGCTGCCCACACTTACTTAAGGAGTAATTTTGGGTCCTGCAATGGACACCGATGTGCATATGTAAAGTGTAGAACATGTTGGACTGTGTCCATTCGGCCAGTGGGTTTGACTGCCGCCTATGTTCCCCAGTCCCGGATGTCTGTCTGCCTACCCATATTATGTAGTGCTACGGAACCCGTGTCCTTCCACAATTTACCCATATGGTGTTACTGTAGTACTGCAGGTTGGCAACTGCTTTAAGTAATCCTCAGAGGTACCATTGTGAACTATCCGCCACTGTATTGTCATTATAACACAGCCGGTACATGTAGAACCTATTTATTCATGACAGTATGTTATTTATGTGTGGGAACGCCATATTTTAACCATAGTATGACCTTCCTAGTTGACGTTGTTGGTGTGCCATTAATATGTGTTCCACAGGTCACCCGTATGTTCCGCCGAGTGGAAGCGGGTGATCCCCACATACTTGCTAGCACCTTGGCTGCTGTGTACGCCGGGATTCGCACGGACGGATGGATGTCTACGGGGTGTGTCTACTGTTGTTTCCATCTGTATTTCCTGTGTTATGCCTTACTACGGCTGTGTGATTGCACCAGGCTTGCTATTATGGGTGCCATCTTGTCCGTACGTTTGTCCATCCTTGGGAAATGCCTACTGGACACTGGTATAGGGCTGTACCCATTTCACAGCTGCATGTAGCATTCTCCGGTGGATGATTGTCAGTATTGGTGGGTGGTAAGGCATGTTCTGTACCCACATCCTTCCCACGGGGGGGGACAATGGTTCATCTGCAAATCATCCCCAACCCCCTTTTCTGCATCCCCACGTTCCCAGGGCTGCAACCTCGACAGTACCCATAGCAAATCCTCCATGTGTGCTGGAATGGGATGTGGACGCACATCTGTGGACTCGACAATCTGTGGATTTCTGTGCATATGTCCCGCATTTCATGGACAGTTGTCATCAACCTTGAACACACTGGCGGTGCATATATGTAGCTGTGCCGTAGTCACGGCTGTAGTTCATCTTGGTCTTCCGCTTGCACCCAGTTGGCGTTGCAAAAGGAGAAATTTTGGGTCCTACAATGGACACAAATGTGCATATGTAAAATGTAGAAAATGTTGGGCTGTGTCCATCTGGCCAGTGGTTGTGACCGCTGCTGTATGTTCCCACTCGCGGATGTCTGTTTGACTACACATATTATGTTGTGCTACGAAACCCATGTTCTACTACGATTAACCCAAATGGTATTGATGTAATGCTGCAGGTTGGCAGGTGCTTTAAGTAATCCTCAGAAGGCCCAGTAGGACATATACGCCACTGTAATGTCAATATAAAACAGACAGAACATGCATACCCTATTTATTCATTGAAGCATGTTCGTTATATGCGAACGCTTAGTGTTGAAACATCGTATGACCTTCGTAGTTGAGGTTGTTAGTATGCCATTAGTATGTGTTCCACAGGTCGCCCATTTGTTCCGCAGTATGGAAGCGAGTGATCCTCATGTTGTTGCTGGCAGATCGAGTGCTGTATGCGGTATTCAGGCGGTCTGACTTTGTATGGGGAGTGTCTACTGTAGTCCCCAATGTATTTCCTGTGTTATGCCTTACGCAGCTGTGTAATTCCACCAGGTGTCCAGTTATAGGTGCCATCTTGGTCGTACACTTGTCCATCCATGGGAATTGCCTACTGGACACTGATGTAATGCTGAACACATTTTACACCTGCTTTTAGCATTACCCAGTGGATACTTTGCATCCTTAGTGGGGAGTAAGGCACGTGCTATACCCACAGCCCTCCCACGGGGTGGGACAACGGATTATCTGCCAAACAACACCGAGCCCCATTTTGCATACCCAGGATCCCATGGCTGAAAACCCCCAGTGCGCATTACATCCTTCATGTGTGCGGGACTGGGATGTGGACGCACTTCTATGGACACGACAATCTGGGGACTTCTGTTCATATGTCCTGCATTTCATGGACAGGTATCATCAACCTTAAACACGCTGGTGGTGCATGTCTAGCTGTGCCGTAGTCATGGCTGACACTCTGTCTGGCTGATCTCAGCGTATCGAAGGTGTAAACGCAACTATTTTTGGAGTCCTACAATGGACACCGATGTGCATATGTAAAGTGTAGAACGTGTTAAACTGTCACCATCTGGCCAGTGGTTCTGACTGCCGCTGTATGTTTCCCAATCGTGGATGTCTGCTTGACTACCCATATTATGTATTACTTGGCCTATCTATATCCACGTGCCAGTAAGCGGAAATACAGCAAACCTTGCGTCCTGCCCATCTTCATAAACGACATTATTGAACATATATCGGCCAAAACAGACAATGACAAAAACGATAGACTCCACAGTCAAACGGTACGGAGCTCTTTCACCTACTAACATGGGGCATCGTCGAGCACGAAATGCATTACATAGTTGTCCCTTATACACTTCCTTCAGAGTCAGTTTAAAGTCAAATAATCAATAAACCTGCTCATAGTTAAGTGGACAGTGCTACAAGTCTTGATTATGACGTGACATATACAAATCAGTGTTGCATACATTACTTCATGGAAACAATAATACGACAACAATGTGTTAATATAAATACAATATTGGTCAATACAATCAGTATCTTGAAACATAGTTGATAATTGTTGTGAGTAAACCTTAGAATGTAGTGTGTTGATCAGGATATTTTATATCAATGTGTATAATTGTAGCATTACGATTCCAAAGCATGGAATCAGTAAGTACTATTTAAGCATATATTGTACAATTATGAATGTAAATGAGTGGAGGACACATCCTTAACCTTCCCTGCTTCCAGTGGATCACACACGCACATGCACACTCGCATTTCCTAATTGTGGGTTACGCGCAGGCGCACATGCATATCCGTATTCTGTTTATAAATGTTTACTGGGTCTGTGTGGTTACGTGTTATGTGTTAGTTGTGACTATTCCGGTAACATATGTCTGATCCGGTTGACGGACGTGTGCAGAACGCACTTACAACTTTATACATGTAACAGTCTTTGCAGCATGGACGCATTACGTACACGTTCACATCTATATGTTCCATAGTCGTAATTCAAACGTGACTGCATTCACGTTTGCCAGTTACTGTGACCACTACACGTTAGCTGTTCGGTGTCATTAATATGCATACCCATGGTACTTAAGTACATTTACATATCCCCCCCCCCCGCAGTCACGCACGTCACAGGCATCCATTCTCCTGCTGGGAAAGGTGCGGTACTGCATGTTAAACATTCCTTATTCCCCTCGCTCATGGCCCAGGATGCATATGTCGTGACCGCAGGGATGTTCAGATGACAGGTGCTTATATCCCCAACGCATACAGGCCTTTGATTGTCAGGGTGTTGCTGTGGTGCTTTGGGTTTGGTCTTGTCCGCCCAGTGTACGGAACTGCCCTGACCGTATACGAATGTTAGATGAGTCATATGAGCACGTTTGTCCGTGTCTATGGTACCATGTCACCCCAATTATTCATAACCGTGCATCGATTGGCGGTGTACCCGTTGTAGATCTTGTTATACTAATTGCACGGTCTGGTCGAACGGACCTATTTCCATTACTAACCCTCGGTATGTATGACCTGTGTCGCAATATTACATGGGTTTACCATTGCGTGGCGGCTTTCACTGAGCCACAGACATGTCCGTTGCTTGGTTTGGGCGGTTCGCTGTGCTACACACATTTAACATGGCGGAACAGGTTGAACAGCTCAGCCACGGGGACATCGGGTTCTCCGTCGCTGTTTAGTATTGAATCGCTATGTGGAGTTTGTTTCACAAAGCGAGACAATGTCAACATTGGTAACGGACATCTCGCTGATACGTCCGCACGCCGCTGGTGACGATGTCTGCGTTTGGCGGACAGGCATTATGCTGTGCCATCATGTCTGGGAATATATGGTTTCTTGCCATAGATGATATGCCATACTAGCAATGACCCGCGTCTGGGTGTGGGTACTGCTGTATTACCCACGGAAGAGTGGCCTTAGGTTAAGTGGTGCCCTAGGCAGAAGTTGCCACCGCAACATCACCCGCTACCCTCCTGGTCTACCTACACCAAACAAAGTCTGGAAAGGTGCCCAGTAGAGCAACGCCCTAGACGGCTGCCTACTTGGCCTATGCCTAAGGCCGGCTATGTGTGTGGTCCCTCGGCATCGGACTCGAACGCCGCCACGTCTGCCGTGGGTATGTCCAGCATTACCCACATCCAGCCGTGGTGTATTGCCATGATGTTCCATGTGTACAGTGGTGCCGGTTACCATACATATGCCTTTCTCAAAAGCCGATTCCACACTTCTGAACACTACTGTGGTCTCCTTTGAGGCCCCTGAGCCAGTGGTGAACATCACTCAAACCGCTGAATCACGTACATATGCCTTCCACCAGCACCTACAGGACTGCATGGATCAGGCAATCCCATACAAAACTGAGACTCTTTGTACCACAGACAAGCATGCAGTCTGGTGGACCCTAGCCATGAACTAGCTCTACAACGACAGGAGGTAGATAGTACAAGTTAAAGCGGAATACTTGTAAGGTAACACACCCTTGCTCATTATATGTGAAGAACTACAAGCTGTCATGAAATCATCCAGGGGAAATTCAACAGAGAAATTAACAAGGACTCAACAGACATTCATAGGTCCTTCTTTAGCTATGTTGGACACCTGGGAGGACACTCCCAGATATGCTCAAACCGGGTTTGCAATGATGTGAAGATGACTGAACCTACACACATTGCCAGCATACTGGCTGACATGTTCAGTGCTAACATTTCCCCCCCTCCACCCCACATGGAGAGTTATCTATACCTGAGACTTGTAGATCCTGGAACATCTGTAACACACAGGTGGGAAATGCTGTCTCCAAGGCAGTCAACACAGCATCCATGGGACCAGATGGTGTCCCAGCTGTGTACTCCATGAACTCTATGGGGAATTAAACCCACACTTAGGACAGCTGTTTAATCTTAGCCTCACCTCAGGATACGTGCCGAGTAGTAGCACAAGGCGACTGTAGTCACACTTCACATAGATGGTGCCTCCACTGACCCTGGTTATTACCATCCCATTAGCTTGACAAGCCTTATCTGCAAAGCCATGGCGAGGGATCATAATGGAACTCATAGATAAAGACATAGGGGACTCGCATACTTTGGATACAACCCAGTTTAGCTTGGTCAAAGTCAGATCATGCCTTTTACACGTGTTTGACTTTGTAGGATCAGTCACCAAGTCCATTGATGAGGGTAAAGCAGTCCATACAGCCTACCTCAACCTGGCAAAGGCCTTCGACACAATACCCCCCTCGGGTATCAGTGATAAACCCGTCATCTTGAACGTATATCCATACATCGCCATATGGGTTGCAAACTGGCTAAGTCACAGAACACACATGGTCATAGTTGCTGGCGCCATGTCATACTCACAGCCAGTCACAAGCGGTGTCCCATGGGGCCCAGTCCTGGGTCCACTATTTTTCAGCATCTACGTTTCCAAAGTACAAGCAAACACAGGGGGGTTATGGGTGACAATGTTTGCAGATGACTGCAAACTGGGTGCCATAGTCAGACACACATCTGACACAGATATCCTTCAGGAGTGCCTCACAGATGTGGATAAGTGGTGCCCGAGACATGGCCTACAGCTACATGCCAGGAAATGCATAGTCATACCCCGGGAAGATCAAGGTTACCCCTAGCTACCATATAGGTGGCAATCCACTGAGCACAGAGGGAGTTACCAGGGATCTGGGGACCCGGGTTGTTGTTAACCGTTCGTTAGACACACACATTGCTAACGTAGTTAGGTAGACCTTCCACATTGCCCACATCATCATGAAGGGATTCACATCTAGATCAGGGGAGGTCATTGTCCCCTTGTACTCATCACTCATTAGACCTATGATTGGGTACAATGCCCCGTTCAGAATGTATGTGACCCAACACCTGCAGCAGCTGGAAAGGCACCAACAGTTCATCGACAAACAGATGCAGGGTCTCAGGAATATGTGTTATACTGACCAACTGAAAGAATTACAGATGTATACAGTTGCATACCACTTGCCCAGAGGTGACCTGTGCCTGGCATACAAGGCCATGTCGAACCCAGATCTGATGAGTATGCTTCACCTAAAGAAGTTAGATCCCTCAGAACCACAAGGGCAGGTGGCGTACCTTGACACTGTCATTAATAGAACGTGTTGGTGGGACAGATTCATCACCCAGACACTCACTATGCTGTGGAACAACATCCCAGTACATGTGAGGGCAGGCACCTCGCTGGCCTTCTGTTAGTATTTTGACATGGATGTCTGAATTGATTTATTTAAGTAACCTTCTAAATGAATATTTACATTACCACATTGTGAATCTTTACATTTCGTTGGTCTATTTTACATTAGTCATAATCATACGGTTTATCTGTGTATATTATGGTTCATTTATATTACTAGGTGTCTGCAGTTCTTTTAATATATTGGCACAGTCCGTAGAACATATATATGTAGCTTACACAGTCAGACATTTGGAAAACATTATGTTGGTTCATCTTTCATATATATACATATATTTCTATTTCTCTATGAAGAATGTACCTTTCGAAGCAATGTCTGATGTCCTCACTGTGTGGAATCTGTAACCCAAGTAAAGTTTGTTTGCTTGTTTGCCTTTAAGGCATGTAAGTAATACCTAGCACATCTAATTTACTGACCAATTAAGGGTTTTACATGTAGTAGGTTGGACTGCATTGTATGTATTCTGAATAAGTCTGCTTATGAAGCAGATGAAAAGAGCTTCAGTAAACTATGGTGACTGCATTTAATTACTGGTGTGCTCTGAGTGGTCACTGACAGTGTCTACAGTACCTCGTCTTTGCTTTGGACTTCATCGGCTGGTTGTCTGTGTTTGTTGTATGGGGAATGTCAAGTGTAGTCCCTATGTGTATTACTTGTGTAATGCCTTACTACGGCAGTGTAATTCCACCGGGTTTGCAGTTATGGGTGCCATCTTAGTCATACGCTTGTCCATCCATGTGAATTGCCTACTGGACACTGGTATACGGCTGTACACATTTCACACCTGCATTTTGCAATCTCCGGTAGATGGTTTGCATTATTAGCGGAGAGTAAGGCAGGTGCTACGCATGCATCCCTCCCACGGGGCGGGACAAAGGATTGCCTGCGAAACAACACCGAGGCCAGATTCTACATACCCAGACTCCCTTGACTGCAACAGTCGACAGTACCCATTACACATCCTTCATGTGTGCGGGACTGTGATGTGGGCGCAGTTCTATGGACCCGCACCCTGGGTATTTCTGTGCATGTGTGCTGCATTTCATGGACAGCTATCATCAACATTGAACACGCTTGCGGTGCATATGTGTACCTGTGACGTGGTGACGACAATGAGATCACGTGAGTAATGCAGGAAGCTAGCAGGCATTCCATGAATGGAATTTTTGGGTCCTACAATGGACACCGATGTGCATATGTCAAGTTAGATGTTGCTGGACTGTGTCCACCTGCCCAGTGCTTTTCACTGCTGGTGTATGTTCCCCATTCGCGGATGTCTGTTTCACTACCTAGTCTACATGGTGCTACATAACCAGGTGATTTAGTACTGTGAACAAATGACATACATCCAAAGATGCTGGTTAGCAACTGCTTCATATAAACCTCAGACATCCCAATGGGACATATCCGTCACCGTATTTCCAATATAACACCACCGGAACATGTTGATTACCTATGTTTTCATTTAACCATGTTGTCTTCATAGGTGGGAATGCCATAGTTTACATATCCTACTTGACGTTGTGTGTGTGCCATTAGTATGTGTTCCACAGGTCGCACATCTGTTCCGCTGTACGGTAGCGGGTGCTCCTCATTCTGTTGCTGGCAGATTGAGTGCTGTGTACGCCGGTGTTGGCACGACGGTCCGGCTTTGTATGTGGAATGTCAACTGTAGTCCCTATGTGTATTTCCTGTGTTATGCCTTACGCGCTATGTAATTTACCGGGTTTGCAGTTGTGGGTGCCATCTTGGCCATACGGGTGTCCATCCATGAGAATTGCCTACTGGACACTAGTATAGGGCTGTACACATTCCACACCTGCATTTAGCATTCTCCGGTGGATGGTTTGCATTATTAGCGGAGAGTAAGGCAGGTGCTACGCACATCCCTCCCACGGCGGGACAAAGGATTGCCTGCGAAACAACACCGAGCCCAGAGTCTACATACCCAGAATCCCTTGACTGCAACAATTGACAGTACCCATTACACATCCGTCATGTGTGCGGGACTGTGATGTGGACGCAGTTCTATGGACCCGGTACCCTGGGTATTTCTGTGCATCTGTGCTGCATTACATGGACAGCTATCAGCAACATTAAACACGCTTGCAGTGCATATGTGTACCTGTGACGACAATGAGTTCAGGTACGCATTGAAATAAGACATTATTCTGTTCTTTCCACAATTTCTGGGTCCTACAATGGACACCACTGTGCATATGTAAAGTGTAGAGCTTGTCGGACTGTGTCCTTGTGAGCAGTGGGTTTCACTGATGCTGTGTGTTCAGCAATCGCGGATGTCTGCTTGTCTACCCATACTGTGTAGTGCTACAGGAACCATGTCTTCCGACACCAGAACCCAATGATGTACATCCAATGTTGCAGGTTAGCAACCACTTTCATACCCAGCGGTCACGATTGGGTGGTATTGCCACTTTATTATCGGAACAACACCTCCTGACTGTGTACATCACGGGAACTTTAGGCCAGTCTTACCGGCCATTTGCAATTGTAATTAGCACACACGTGTCAATACATGTATGATAAGACATATTATCATGCAGAAGTTAATCTATGTTATTTGGACATTGGCTTCTGCTATTGGCATCCGTTGCTGCGAGTGTTGCCAGTTACCATACACATTGCTTGCTCAGAGGCAGACTACACAATTCTGCACACTACTGTGGTCTCCTTTAAGGACCCTGAGCCAGTGGTCGACAGTACTGCAGCCACTGCATCAATCACATTGCCATCTACCAGTACCTACAGGACTGCATGAACCTGGCATTCACTTAACCAACTGTGGTTCATTGTACCAATGCCAAGCATCCAGTGTGGTGTACCCCAGCCATACACAGGATGTACAACACGAGGAGGTGGCTACTACAAGGTGGAGCAGACACCTTGTGAGGTATGACACCCTTGGTCATCATATGTGTAGAGTTACACACTGTCGTGCCATGGTCCAGGGCACATTCCACAGATATACCTACATGGACCTGGCTGACAATCATACCACCGTCAGTTGCTATGCTCAACACCTGGGAGGTCACTCCCACATATGCTCTGACTGGGTTCACAAAGAGGTGGAGTTTACTCAACATACACACATTGCCAACAAACAGGCTGACAAGTCCAGTATGGACATCTCCACACCCTCCCCCACACATGAGGAGATGTCTGTCCCAGCGGTTTGTGGTCAACAAATGTTCTGTGACACACAGGTGGGACTTGCTCTCTCCAGGGTAGTGGACAAAGCATCCATGAGACCAGCTGGTGACCCCACTGTGTACTCCACTATCTCATTGAGGTATTAGACCCACAGTTAGGACAGCTATTTCTTTGTAGCCTCACCTCAGGTAAGGTACCCAGGTTGTGTCGCATGGCAACTGTAGTCCCACGTCACAGGGCCAATGCCTCCACTGAGCCTGGTTATTACTGTCCCATTACCATGAGGAGACCTATCTGCAAAGACATGGGGAGGGATCATTCTGCGGCTCGTATATGACTGCATAGGGGACATACATACTTTGCATCCAACACGGTTTGTCTTGTTCAGGGGCGGTTCATGCCTTTAAAGCATGGGTGAAATTTTGGACAGTCACCGTGGCCATTGATGGGGTGTTGCAGTCCATACAGCCTACCTCGACCTGGCAAAGGCCTTCATCACATTACCCCTCAAGTATCGTTGATAAACCCATTGGCTGGGATGTGGACATACATCACAGAATGTGTTGGAAACTGTCTATGCGACACAACCCACACAGTCATAGTTGCTGGCAGCGTGTCAGACCTACTGCCTGTCGCAAGTGGTGTCCCATGGGGCCCTTCCGTGGGTCCACTCCTGTCATACATCTACATTTCCACGGTACAGGCACACACAGGGGTTTTGTGGGCAACATTGTTTGTAGATGACTGCAAAACAGGTGCCATAGTGGGACGGACATCTGACACAGATAGGGCCTCCCAGATATGCATATCTGCTGTCAGGGACATGTCCCACAGCTAAATGCTAAGTAATGCAACATCATACCTGTGGAGAACTACTAGGTCACCCCTGTCCAGCATATAGGTGGCTGTCCACTCAGCACAGGGGTGATTACCAGGGATCAGGGGACAGAGTTTGTCGGTCACCATTCATTCAACACACCGCGTTGCTATCGTGGTTGTGTGGGACTTCTACATTGCCCACCTGTTTGTGCAGGGATTCACATCTACATCAGGCTAGGTCATTGTCTCCTTGTACCCATTACATGTTACACCTATGATTTACTACATTGCCCCATTCAGACTGTATCTGACCATACACCTACAGCAGCTGGGAAGCCCTCATAGGTTAATTGTTGTACAGATGCAGGATGACATCATTTTGTGTAATGCTGCCCCACTTGTAGGACCCTGCCACATTCGTCACATACCTGATGTTTAGTGTTGACCTGTGCCTGACATACGAGGCCATGTCAACCCATATGTCATGTGTATGCTTCACCTACTGTATCTGCATCCCCAGAACCACTAGGGCAGGTGACATTTACCTTGTCACGGTCATTAATGGGATGTGTTTGAGTGACACATATATCACCCAGACACTCATAATGCTGTGGATCTACATCACAGTACATGTGAGACAGAGATCCTTCCTAGCCTTGTTCACGGGTATGTTGTCCATTGGATGGAGAATTGCAGGTATATGCCAGGGATTACATCATTATCACTGCTTGACGGAGGTACAGCAAAATCATGAGTATTTTATCTGAGGCACAGAAGGTTGGCAAAGTCATCCTAACTATGGTGTAGTGTTATGGCTGAACCTGGGACGATGGCCTACCCTGTACCTATGGTCATATGAACCTATATTCATAGTTTGTCACATTTACAATTGTCTATCCCTATACTCTTTCTCCAGTGTATATTTCTGTGGCACATGATTGTCCTCTGTATTACATGCAGGTATGCTGTGTACAGTGCACATACGTCACAGTTGATGACAGTGTATCTGTGTCCCTAACACTGTGATACTGAGGACTACCACACATCCTTCACAACATTACATGCATATGTCCATTCTATTCTTCTTTGGCCTATGGGGGGGTGTTAAGGCAAACATTACACAAGTCCCTGTTTGTGCATGCTTCATGTTGGTGTTTGACCAGGCTCCGTTGCAGTCGTGTGTTGGACAGTAGTGTTTCTGTGTGTTTGCCATGTGTTATTGCCGGTACATCTGTGGGAGTTGTGGTTGGCACATGTTCCTCTTTGCAGGGACACCCATCCTGGGGTTTGTGTCATGCATCTGCACTTGGCACCTGCCATATGTCCTGTACTATTCCCACAGTCGTGTATGCCTTCATGCACTACTACTGCGTGTTACTGGCTGTTTGTATGTGGTACACATGGACATTGTGATGGTTGGCTTGACCTATTCCCATGCTAGCACGTACACATCTATCAATTAAGTTGTTTAAATCAAACTGTAACACTCATTCATATTTTCAAAATGACAGTCAATAACACAGGAAGCTGAGATTAATAACGTTTTACTACTGTGCAGCAGGAGGCAAAGAACTATGCAGTAAAAGTGTAGACATTTGTTGTACTCTATACATGTTACATCTGTATGAGCATTGTGTATATTATCATCTTTTGCACACATTAATGATGTGGTCAGTCACAAGGCATTTACATTGCTAGAGTCCACAACGTTGTATTCCTACAACAGTGCTCAGGTAATGCTTATTAAATGTTTTCCCATGAGGATAGCACAACCTTGCGAGCCACATATTCAATTAGACTGTACTTCGGTAAATTCTGCTCTGTCACGGTTCCAACACTGTTCAGATCCGGTCCTCACTCCATTTCCTACTAGGTTCCTTTGTCTCTTTGCTGAGCAGCTGTACTCTGTGTTACAGCTCACAAGCCTATCCTCCTCAGTGGAAGGATGACAGATATACCTGTACATACATGTATTATTCTCTAACCGAGCAGATGACTAATGCTGAATGACATACACCTGCTGCACTGGTTACTGCTAGGGTCAGGGTTCAATCACACTGCAGCTACACTACAGGCAATTACATGCATGATAAGCTCTACTGCCATATTGTAAGATAGAATAATATGCATTATACACTATTTGCTTCTAAAGTTGCACGTCATATATATGTTTAAATATGTATTTTGCTAACATTCTCCCTCCTTTGATTGCTTCTATTCTATCCAGAAACATATACAACATTATTTCATTCCCTAGCCTCTTCCTCTCTGGATCGTTTAACTAGGCAAGTAATTTGTTGTACATTTCAAGAAGGATTGCATTTTCTATTGACAAATGCCACTACAGGTCTTGATACATAGTCTCGGGTACAGATATGTCGCCAGAGTCCCTGACTAATACTTACATGCAAAGTAACCCGCAATAGACACATGCTCCCAATATGAGCAGAACAACACAAATGGCAATCATGATATTCAGTATGACTGACCCCATCCACCAAATGGTTTGTGGAAATGGTTCGTCAGTGGGTTTGGGCCTGGTTCCGCCATGGATGACACCTGCTGTATTACCTCTAGGTGGGCGTTGATTTTGGTCTTTTCATGTGGTAGTTGGACACAGTGATCTTCTTTAATAAGCGCCGCGTACCAATTCTCGGCCACGGTGCAGTCGATGCGCTATTACATTTTGTGACACAACAGTTCTCATTGCATCCAGTTCATCAGTCACAAGTTCAAGAGTGGAAAGTCACATTCATCATCCCTCCGACAGGTTTTGATAACTTCCTCTGTTCCCTGATTGATTTCACTACTCCACAAGCTGGGAGTGTTCCAGCCCAGGTTATGACGCTGTCACACAAGTCCATATGAATCGGTATTCCTTTATCTCTTGCAGAAGACTGGAATGTCAGAACAGCTTCCATTTCACCCACTGGATTACTAGGTTTCTCGACTGTGTTCCCAGTTCTTTGAGCTATATGTGTTATAGTACGTTTCGCACCCAGAGGCAATTGTGCAGTATGTCATGTGACTGGAGCCAGATAACCCAAATAACAACTGCCGGACCAATTCCCAGGTAACCATTGATATGCTTTTTCCCACAAACAACATAACAATATTCTACTTTACTACTGATGCGGGTTACCTCTGCATGTAACATTTTCCTGTCTCTAACAGAGGACTGTTTATACAATTCAGGATGTTTCTGCACATCCTTCCACATTGTTCTCATGATGTTTCAATACAAATAATGAATGGTGCTACAAGTAGTACTGTGATCTTTGGCTGTTATATGACATTCGTAAGACACAGTTATGTTACAAATACTCCCACAAACTGAAACTGTATCATGTTTATGATAACATACAATTCCTTTTTGTGTAACAGGTAAGTACAGTGCCACGTTGTCCTGTGATCTCACAGAACCTGTATCAAAGTGTAAATATTCACAAGTCTCAATCTATCCCCAAGGGGACAACATGCATCGGAAGTCCTCCATATGATGTACGTATGGCAGTACAAACACAGCAATTTAAAGTGTTCATAGTCTGTATATGCACACACGTCATGCCTAGGTATTTGTTGAAGTGTGGAAGACACTCTGTGGCCAGTTCATCACATATCAGTATTTGTATCCATGTAGTTATGTGCAGGTAAGGTCCCAGCAAATGTAAAGTAAACACAAACATGGTTAATAGGTGTATAACCATTAGGACAGCAAACAAAAATGTCTTTGGGGTTGCTTTGTATTGTTATACAGTCTTGTCCGGGTGATTCAGGCTCTATGGTATATCAGCTACAAGATGTCAATCAGACTTGATATCCTTTACCGGTTTGAAAAATGTGAGGTGGACCCAGGACGACCTCTCTGCAAACTTTACTGCAGTAGGCGTTGCCAACAGGAGCTGGTACAGACCTTCACACTTTCCACTTGCCAATAATGTTCTTTGGATAACAGTGACATACACACAGGATACTGGTGTCAGCTATGCGTCCGTCTTCGTTTGCTCTTTATCTGTAAAAGACTTTAACTGAAGAACAGTGTTATTGGTTAACAATCCTCTCATGTCACCTGCTAATGAGCCATCGACCTCCGGCTCTGCAGGCATGACAGCTTTCCACTCTGGCACATGATATGCCATTCCACATACTACTTCGAAGTGCGTGCAGCACTTTACATTTGGAACTGTTGTCATGCTCAGCAATGCTAGAGGTAGACAGCACATGTAAGTCGTCTGGATGTCACCCACCAACCTCCTCTACTTATTTCTCGGGATCCCACTTTACGGCGCCAGCAGTCATGCTGACTGTGGGTTGTACATGCAATTTACATTCATGGAAATACAAAATAATCCCCAGGTTGCGTGATTGTCTGGTTCACTACATGTGTTCTATTGTCACTGTAGCTTCTTTACAGCATGCCAGATCTAGGGATACTTTATTTTACTGGCACCTTTGCCACTGCTGCTGCATCCGGATTCATGGTTGGGAATGCTTCTACCCATTATGATCATATATATGTGTAATCACTAAACAGTATTTGTTCCCTTCACATTTATTCAGATGTATGAACTCCATACAAATAGTACGGAACAGTTATGGTGGTGTAGGTAAACTCACTCCCTTCGGTTTAAATGCTCCCTGTGCATGATATCTACTGCAAATGTGACACGCTGCTCATGATGTTTGTATGTGGTTCGTAATTCCGTATGTTAGGGGTATTCTGTTAACCAAATGTACCATCCCCCCTGTTGAGACATGTCTCTACCCATGGCTCCACAAAGCCGCATATCTGAATACATTAGATGTTAATATTGGCTTTATCACTGTGGATATGTGCAGTCCGTGTTCAGGGATTGCTCCTCATCATACCCACGTCGGCTTTTCTGCTTTCGTAGTTGATGTTTGCATTGTTTGTAAAACTTCTACATCTAAACTGTCTGAGGTTTGTCATTCCTCATTCACACAAACACTTTCCAACTGTGAGGCTGCTTGTTTGGCAGATGCATGAGCTCATGCCTTACCTTTCCTACTGTTATCCTGTTGCTTTCTATGACTTGCACATTTACAATTACCTACTTTAGTGGGTAACTGAATGGAGTCTAATGCATTCAAGATCAATTGCGCATGATTAATCGGTTTACCGGTGGATGTTATCATTCCCTATTCTTCCACTGCTGCTCATAAACATGCACTGTACAGACAACATACTGACTATCGGGACATATGTCCACACATCAGTTTTCCACTACAGTACAAGCACGTGTTAAAGCTATCTATTCTGCTGCTTGAGCAGACATGTTATGCTGCAGGGTTTGGCCGTCTACAATCTCATTATCAATAACTACTGCATACCCTACTTGATTCGTTCCTGTTGGACTCTGTCTACATGATCCGTACACATTAATTGTCACCTCTGCATCATCTAAGGGTATATCAGTGATATCATGTCTGTGTGTAGTTATTTAATCCATTTCTTATAGGCAACTGTGTGGTGTGCCATACACAGGTGTCGGACGTGACGTTGATAGGTTTCATGTTGTACAACGTTCAATCACCATATGAGGTTGACTCAGTGGTATGGTCAAACAAGACAAATGTCTAGCATGGGTCAGGAATGCTATCTTCTCTTGCAGCAGACTGATCGCAACTGCATGACACATTCTCACAGTGAGAGGGTGGTCTAGTAACATTAAGGCCAGGGCCTGTACTGCCATGGGTGCTACAACAACTGCCTGTACACAATGTGGCACTGACCATGCCACAGTGTCCAACTGCAATGAGTAGTGAGCTATGTAGCGTTGCTTACTTCCATGCTGTTGCATCAAGACTGACGTCATATATCTCCGCTTACAATCTACAGTCTGACAACATGTGTTATGATTATTCAGGAGACCTACTACAGATGTTGAAGCTATCAATCGTTCTAGTCTGCAGAAAGCTGTTTCTGCTACTGTAATCCAGTGTAGTATGTGTTGTGCTGCCATAGGTGTATTAAAGATTAAGGCAGACAATACAGCGGATTCCAAAGCATTGTTTGGTAACCAGCTTTGACAAATGTTAGTCGGCCCAGACAGGACTTCATTCCCTTCTTGTTAGTTGGCTTGTGTGCTTATGAAATTGCTACCGTCCTATCGTAATGTGATGTTCTACCCTACTTGGATACCACATATCCCAGGTACTTGACCTGTATTCTCTGTAGTTGCAATTTATGCTTGCTTACTTTATGTCCCTGTTCTGCTGAATATCTGAATAATGCTATTGTATCTTCCATACATTGCTGCTGGGTAGGGGCATAAGCAGAATATCATCCACATAAAGTAGAACTTGACTGGCCCGGGTGGAGTTAACACGAATGTAGCTAGCCATCTCCTGTGGGAATATCATTGTACTTTCACAGTATCCCCGCGATAGCGGGTATGGCTGTATCTGTTACCCTGAATGTACATACAAAGCAATACGGACTATCTGGATGTATAGGTATTGCAAAGGAAGCATAGCTTATATGTACCACGGTAAGATACTTCTGTGGCGTGTTCATAGCATTGAATATAGTGTGTGGGTCTGGCACCATCGCTACCCTAAGTATTATTACATGATTTACAGCTTGTACATACTGTACCATCCGCCATTCCCCCTTTGTTTTCCGATCAGAAGATACAGGGGTATTGCATGGTGAATAGCGATTACTTTGTAGATGGGGAATTCCCTATGTTACTTTACAGATATCTTCTGGTGTCCACGGTCTATACACTACGGGGGTTGGGTCCTGGCCTTCCTGTCCTGCATGAGGGTTCGGTATTTCAATTAATTGACAGATATCCTCACTCTGTTCTAGTGACTGTCTTCTTACTCGGGTGTTCCTAGGTATGTTACGAGTTCGGGATGTGGTTTCAATAGCTTCTGTTACATTTGGTCGTTGTGCTACCTCTGTTGCCACAGGATAACGTGTGGGGACTAGCCTGCCCTCCCGCTTCATATCCTGGATGTGGTATCGGAGGTGGTAGGGTGTTGTGGGGGGGGGGGCTATCGGTACTACTGTATTATGATCTTCTCTGTGTGCGTATGATGCTTTGACATTTGTAGTGTTCTGTTCCCTTCAGTTCACTACCTCAATCCACCTATGTGCATGACGGATACCCAATTGTCGCTGTTTTGTCGCCTGCACATCTTAGGGCTGCCACCTTTTCAAATGCACAATGTGGGACATTAGTGTTCGAACGTGTAATTTTCCAGGAAAAAGCATACCCACGCCCAGTACATAGGACAGGATTTCACTTTTGCCAGGAGAGCGACCAATTGTTGTAGCATTTCAGTTGCTTATTCTGTTTATTATGATATTTTGTTGTTCCAGATACAAAATTACTGTTTTATGCTACCATTTTGAAATATATCTGGGAAATGTTTGTCCTGAGATATCAGGACATTTGCCATTTGTTCGGTTTGTTTGCAGGACACAACTGGCCAAGAGGGACTGTCCCTCTCAGGGTGGAACAGGTGTTTACCGTAGAACATGTGCATCACATTTTCAGGGATTACAATGTTTCAGTAACGATATTTTGTGTAATATACCATCAATGTCGTATTTATTACCCCATTTTGCTGGATAACTCACATTATGTGCTCTCTGCGATTGCATATACTTCACGTCACCCGTCAAACGCGGATCACATGATCTGTTTCTTCAATAATCTCCCATATCCTCTACACGACTGCTACGTGCCCTTCTCTCATACCACGTGGTGTCTCCTTCCCTGTATCCACTGTAGTGTCTACAATGACTATTTACTCTGCTGTGTGTTCCCCTGACCTATGTTCAGATTTAACAGTATTTGGATAGGTCTTGGAGGCGCTATCACAACTGTTAACAGAAACACAATGTAGTCTGGTCCCTGATCTACAATAGAGACAAAGAGGCAAACACTCCTTACCTGAGCCTCCTGTTTAAGGCTGCACGATTTCTTCTTGGGATCCAGTTTTCCGCTTTTCAGCCACAGATCAGACAGTAAACAGCCTCTTTACACACAACAATTCAGTCGGAGGTCTTTTCATTCAAGAAGAACCATTTAGGCAAATTCTCCTCGTAGATGTCTAACCAGCCATGCACTCTGACCTGTAGCTTACCAAGGGAATTCGGATTACAAGGATCACAATGTCAAATAAGTTGTTAAAACCAGACTGTAGTTATCAGTAGGCTTTTCTAAGTGACAGTCAATAACACAGGAGGCTCGGGTTCAGAAAGTTTTAGTAGTGTACACAGGCAGGCTAAATCATATACAGTCCAAGTATGAGAGTTTTGTCTGACTCTATACAGTAAGCAGTTTCTTTATATAGTGTTTACAATCAGCTTTTGCCCACCTTACTGACGTGGTCGGTCACAGGGCATTTCCATCACTATGGTCCACAATAGTCTATACATACGTGGGTGCTGGGGTCGTGCTTTTAAAATGTTTTCCCATGAGAATAACACAGCCTTGCAAGGCACCTTGTCAATTACACTGTCCTTCTGTGATTGTAACTGTTTCAAGGACCCTAGACTGTTCCGATACAGTACTCAGTTAATTTCTTAATCGTTGCTTTGTCTCTCTGGTAAGGAGTTGTACTGTTATCTTCGATTGAGCTCACAAGGCCATCCTCCTCAGAGGAAGGGGTGATGTTATGCATGTACATACATTTATTGTTCTGTAACCCAGCAGATAATTAATGCTGACAGACATAAGCCTGCTGTACTGGTTACTGCCAGGATCAGAATTCCATCACACTACAGCTTAGCTTCACCAATTACATGCAGGCTTACTTCTACTGCCATATTGTACGGTACAATTCACTGCATTATATAGTATTTCGAGTCTAAACTGGCACTTCATATGTGTTTCTATATATATTTTTCGAACAACATCCATCCGCCATATGCATGTTGTTCCGTCCTTTACCTTGACCGTGTGTATTTGGCCGTCCGCAACGCTACTCTCCACATGTGATGTCCCACCTGCCGCTTCTTTGCCTGTAGCACCCTGTTAGGACGTCCTGTTTGATAGGCACGTGTTCCGCTATATGTGATCGACTTCACTGCATAGCTAAACATCGATGCGGTGGTTCAACAACCCGACTTGTCCACATGTGTACAGTTATGTGCACCGTGTCGTATGCAAACCTATATGGTTTCGCGGGTACATACCACATGCGGATGTACACATTCTGCAGACACATTCACATGCAGCCATTTACATATCTGTACCTGAGGTGGGTTGGTGACATGTGGGGTGCGTATTTGGCCGCGTGGCATTGCCTAACACAAACATCTTACCACATTTCAGGTATGCACATTGTGTGTGGGTGTATAGCTGCACACGGATGCTAGCAGGTTAGGGTGCACAGGTGTACATGGGTGGGACTGACATGTACAATGAGGCTATTGTGTATTACATCTGAATGCATGGGTTCTGCTTCTGGATATTACACTTCAACATACGCCATCCAGTGTATGCGACAGAGACGTTGCTGGGTGTGGGATATGTTGCTATGCACATGTTTGCCTGTGTTTAAGGTATCTTGATTCCTTACTGTTGTTATGTTGACACAGCTACCCGGCTATGTACTCTCACAACTGCTTGTGACCATTATGGTTGGCACCTTTTCCAATGCCCATAGTGGGGCATGTTATGTGGAAACGAATTTGCAGGACTACACATACCCACGGCAAGTGCAGTTGACAGAACTTCACTTGTTTGCCATACTATAAGCTTATTCTGTAAGCATTTGGGTTCCTTATTCATTTTCTTATGCCATGTATGTGTTTCATATACAAATGTATATGTTTTATACTACTATTACATGTATATTGCAGGAATATGTTTGCCAGGGGATCTGAGGTCATTTTCCATTTTTCCGATTGTTGCAGGGACACAACTGTCCAATCAGGGACTGTCCATGGCACATTGGGACAGCTGGTAACCCTGGTGACCATGCCCATGTCGCTACTGGGGTTGCCACCTTTTCCAGTTTCCAAGCTGGGATATTTCCGGGACTCACATCTGACTTTACAGGCCGACACATACACACGGTCACTATATAGCATAGAACTTCACTTGTTTGCCTAAGTAAAAGCTTATTGTTGTGGCAATTTGCTTGCTTATTCTGTTTCTTGTGACATTTAGGTATTTCAGTTACAGAAATAACCAATTCATGCTACCATTACATTAAATACGGGATATCATTATGTCCTACAATCTTAGCACATTTGCCATTTTTAATACGTTTTTTCGGGACACAACTGCCCATAGAGAGACTGCCCCACCCAAAGTGGGACAGGTGGTGACCTTAGTCGCTGCTCCTATGTCGGTGCGGCGTGCTGACATGCTGCTGTACACCTTCTCTGAGTGTAACCACTGACGGTGCATTGCGGGACAAATGCGGTCATATGCGTATCCTTTGCTCCTTGGATGGGTACACTTAAGCCTTCGTTGCTTGTATTTGCTTCTCCGTTTATTTGGGACGGGTACTATGCTGCATACTCTACGTGCGTTTCATTCTGCACGGGACCTGGCTGCTGCCATTACTATTATGGGCGGACCGTGGCTGTCAGCACATTAGGTTGCTCACCTCATGCCGGCTTAGACACGCCTCCAGACGCATCCTACCTGGGCTCGCTCACGTACACTACGCATGTGTCTGTGGTTGCGGTGCACTCTCATTAATATGCATATGGCGCTACTGCACCGGCTATTCACTGCACCGCCGGCGCAGACCTTACGCCGGCCTTGCGCCGAGCTTCATGAATCCCGGGGCCTGTCTTTAGTAATAAATTCTAATTTATGAGGTGTAAAAAAAGCTCTGTTCATGAATTTCCATGCATATATTCTCCACATTAATGATGATGTGGTATGTTTGGATGATTCCAATATTATTTTTTATCTAATTCAGACAAGATCGTATTATTAGTTGTGATAAAATAATTCCAGTAACTATCAGGAATATTTTTCGTTTCTATATTAATTATTTTATATATGGTTGATAGTTTACATTTAATGGTTGTATTTTGTTGTATAAAAGAAGTGAAGCATTTTATTAATTTAGGAATTGGTTTCTTGAATTTTGTGAGAATGAATTGATTTTGTTGGACATAAAATTTCTAAGAGATTGAAGTTGCAACCATTCAAAGCTATTTAAATCATAATTTATAGTTAGATGTTCTAACACGGTTTCATTATCATCCTGTAAGAATTTGAACCAAAAATTAAACTTTTTTTTCCTTTAATGGGAAAATATTAGTCAAACAATAAAATCCTTTGTATATGCAATAGGAAACAGCATGAATATCCAGTGTTTGTACATCATGTTTTTATATATATAATTTTGAACATCTTTTAACAAAAGTTTCATATAATGGGTTAGATTATTTGGAAGTATATTTAGAGAAAAATAATTCTTCAGTATCCATATAAAGGGTTTATTTAGGATTAGAAGTTTATTGGAATTGGTTCTCTCACTAGTATCAAAGCAAAGAGCTTCTTGAAATTTCTTCCATTTTGCTGAACAACTCTCATTTAATAACAGTAAGAAGGTCTTAATCACTGATGAAATAAAATATAATTCCAGTCTCTCGTATGATTTGTGATGGATAGCCTAGGTTTATTTGGTTGCCATAAAAATTTCAAAATCATTGTGTTGAATTCTTTAATTAGTATTTTCAGGGGAATTAATGAAGTAGATTGCATTATGTAAAGTATCTTAGGTAAGATGATCATTTTGATGATTGAGAGTTTTTCTTCCATTGTGAATAAAAGATGTTTTCATTTATTTATTAAATTATTAATAGAGGAGATACAGTTAGTGTAATTTAATTTTATTATATCTATTTTATTATCTGTTAATCTGATGCCTAAGTATTTTAAACCTTCTGTTTTAACTAAATATCTAGTATATTTCTGATTCCAATGGTTAGTAGTTGAGGTGATAGGGAGTATATTTGTTTTATTATCATTAAAAACTAAACCTGCTTTCTTTTGAAAAAAATTCCATAAGATCAAATACAGCTTGTAGGGTTCCATTTGTCTCTCAACAGTTAGAAGAAGATCATCTGCAAAGAGTTGCACTTTAGAAGTTATCTCCGCATTCAAGCTAAGCCCACTAATATTTGGATTCATTCTTTTATAGTTGGCTAGGGGTTTCATTAAGATAGTGAATAATAAAGGAGACAGGGGCAGCTCTGTTTAGTTCCTTTATGCATTGGAATATTTTCTGATAAAAATGAACCAATCTTAATATATGTATAACTATCATTATATAAATGAGAAACTAAATTAATGAATTTATCAGAAAAATTATATGTTTTTAAAGTAAGAAATAAACAGTCCCAATTAACTGAATTAAAGGCACAATTTATGTCTAGACTTAATAAAGTTAAATTCTTCTTTGATTCAGTTGCATGATCAATGATGGTTAATACTCTTTTAATACTGTCAAATGTATTTCTATTTAAATTCTAATTTGAGGGTAACAATCAGAAGACTGATACAACTCAAATGTTATTGCATCATGATCAGATAATGGGCACAAATGAACTTTGACTTTATGTAAGTTATTGATTAGTTGTTTTCAGATATAAATTCTATCAATTCTAGAGTATGTGCCATGTCTTGGAGAGAAATATATATAAAAAAGTGATTTTGAGTCTGCAAAATCATTAATGTCTCTAAAATGAAATGATTCAGTTAATTCAATCAAATTTTTCGCTGGTGAAGTTATCATCCTCTTCCTAAAAGCAGTAGAATCCTTCTCATTTACTATACAATTAAAGTCTCCAGCAAATATGATATTTCCTTTAGAGAGATGTACTATTTCATCTAATTGTTGTTTAACTGTATGAGAACCTATCCCGGGAATCCAATATATATTAATGAATGTGTATACTTTTTATTCAGTTCTAGAGTGATGGCACATAGCATACCTTTGTCATCACTATATGTATTTATTATTCTAGAAATTGGGAGGGAATTGTTCCATAAAATAGCTACACCTCTTTTTTTTGTTGATGATGTGAACGAGATAATACAGT